>NC_067162.1:49960417-50110417 GCF_903995435.1 Acomys russatus | reverse complement strand
CATGAGCCAGTAGGACACCAGCCATCCCCATCCAAAACCTGCTACAGAACACAGAGGAAAATAGGTTTTTATAAATGAGGGATTGATTGGTTAAGTCCACGACAGGGAATCACTGTCAGACTAGCGAGAAGGGCCCCGCCAGCATGGCTCAGGCGACAGGGTAGTGTTTGGAAAGTGACTGGGAGGAACACCAACCTGCTGCAGCAGTCACGTGAGCACAGCTCAGCAGAAGGATCCTGAGACTCTGTCCCAGAATAGAAAGTAGAAAGGGCTGGGGAGGCAGCTCAGTGGAGTGTTGGCCAGGCACACAGGAGTGAGCGCGCCTCCAATCCCTTGAACTACGCCCAGCCAAAAAATCATGGTGTTACTACGTCATACAATAAAATGTTAATGGGACCTGGCTGCGGATGCAGATGTGCAGTGGGGTTTAACTTCTCGCATTCCACAGTCCCTTTAATCATAGGTATTACTGTTACTAAAATAACATGAAAGCGCCGTCTGCGCTGCCAGCCCCGTTCCCGGCGCGTGCTCTACCGTGGCAGAGCCGTGTGTACTACAGTAAGAACGTAGAACCCCATAGTCCAATGGCGTCATCCCCACGCTGGTCTCTGCATTTTTCCTTGAACTAATAAAATATGGAAACCTTTCTTCCCATACCAAAAATGTATTATAGCATCTTATTCATGTGAGAATCCAACGCCTGAGCCTCACGCAGACCCCTTGTCCTCAGAGCCAGCCTGTCTCTGTGAGTGCAGTCTCAAACAAAGTACACCCTGAAGTTAGCAACCAAGAGCCACTTTGCTCTGCGACTGGGCAACCTGCTTATGGGCTCCTGAGCAGCCCAGTTGTCACCCCGAGTCTCTGGTGGAAGGCAATTGGCTGATCCAAGTTAGCACCCCTTAGTCCTCGTCAGATGCACACAGTGCTGGTGGGAGCCATCTCCACACTCGGAGTGGCAGGGGTTTGGCCTGTTTATTCTGTATTTCAATCCTTCTACAGTCACTGGGCCCTGGAAGTTTCCTAGGTAGATTTCAACCAAGAGATTATAGTTGACAAAATGAAGACATTACTGAAAACTTCTAAGAGTGGAGTTTTGTTAAATAAGTAAATAAATCTATTAATTATCTATCTTCCTGGAAAGGGACTCTAGGCAGCAATTCCTAAAGCTTTTGCTGCTTCATGCCATGGCTTCGGGTATCCCCTGGCTTCTGAGAATGGGTACCCACATAGTGGCTGGGGGGGAGGGGTCAAGCAGATGAAAAGAAAACAAGGATGCAGGCGGTGTGGAGAGCCTAAGCTACTTGTAGCCCAAGGCGGTGGGGAAGGGAAGATGGAGATGAAGTGAGGGGGCCATCAGGAGAATGACTGGAGCCTGGCCACTTCAGGACCCCTACCTCAGTGATGCAGGAGACACCAGTATCCTTCACCCTGTGCTTTAGGACGGTGTATCTCCTCAAGTCACATGTTAAAACTCAGTCACCACGGTGGGGATACAGGTACTTGTGTCAGGAGAGTGAAAAGGTCAAGGGGGCAGAGCCTCACAGAAGGGAAGAGTCCTGATTGGAAGAGGCCCTAAAAGCCTTGTCAGTCCTGAGGAGAGGCTTCAGCTGAAGGCCAGCTCTGAAGAGCAGGCCCCAACCAGACTCCACCCCAGCTCCTTGAGCCTGACCCCCAGTCACCAGCTGTGAGCAGGTGCATTCTGATTTCAGACTGTTGGGTGCTTGTTGTTGTTGGGGAGGGGGCGTTTGTTTTTATTTTGTCTGTGGTGCTGGGGATTGAGCCTGGGGCACGCGCACGTTAGCTAGGTAAACCAGCTGCCTCTGAACTGCATTCTAAAGTATGTAGACTAAGGGCTGAGGAGAAAAAGCAGTCATTACAGGGAGAACCTGGCCTCCATGCACAGAGCTCACATAGATACAGAGGGTGGAGGTCACTCCTGTGACCCCAAAGCTCAGCAGACAGAGATTGCTCGATTGATTCCACTTGGCATGATTTTCTTTCCCTGTTGATGTAGGGTAGAGAAAGAAGAAGGGTGAACCTCTGGGACACACACACACACACACACACAGACACACACACAGGACATACACACACACACACACAGAGGACACACACACACACGACACACACACACACAGGACACACACACACACACACAGGACACACACACACAGGACACACACACACACACAGGACACACACACACACAGGACACACACACACACACACAGGACACACACACACACACACACACCACACACACACAGGACACACACACACACACACACACCACACACAGACACACACACAGGACACACACACACACAGGACACACACACACACACAGGACACACACACACACGACACACACACACACACACACACACACACACACAGGACACACACACACACAGGTACTATAGAAAGGCAGAGCAAGTGAGGCAGCCACCTTCTCAGATTAAAACCGCAGTTTCATTCCTAGGGTTCCAGGAAACCTCATGGGGTGAGGAGAGGCTAGGGAGCCCCATGTTCCCATAGAAACTGCCTTGACCTTGTCCCGCACTGTACAGTCACTGACCTTGTACAGTAATAAAAGGATATTCTTTCCCAATTTAAGACCAACAAGCCACTTATGGCTTCTTAGGAGAGCTACTGATGCTCTGCACATGGGTGTGGGCATGTGTGTCTGTGTGTCTGTGTATCTGGGTGTATGGTGTTTGGTGTGTGTGTGTGTGTGTGTTTGTAGTATATTGTGGTTTACCTGGGTATCCATGTGTATGTGTGATATGTATGTATATGTGTGTTTGGTATGTCTGTGTTTCTTGTGTGCATGTGTGGTTTGTATGTCTGTGTGCTTTTTTATATGTGTGTGCCCGTGGACATGCACATATCACATGCATGTGGAAGCTAGTTATTGTCATGTGTCTTCCTTGACTGTTCTGCGCCTTATATATCTAGACAGGACATTCCCTAACCCAGACTTTGCCTATTGGGCTGGCCCCGTCAGCTGACCTGCCCAGGGATCCTATCTATACTTTCTCAATGGTTGAGATTATAAGCTTTAAAAAGGGGGTGGGGTGGGGGAGCAAAACACTTTAACAAATGAGCCATTTCTGCACCTCTTTGTTCACTAGGGATGTAATGATTGACATTTACCACCTAAGTCCTGTGCCTGGAGTCGGCAGGCAAGACTCACTGTGTGTGTGTGTGTGTGTGTGTGTGGTGTGTGTGTGTGTGTGTGTGCACGTGCGTGCACTTCCCTTGAGCACACCGGCTATGTCAATGGGTTCAACCTCACAGTACCTTGAGATCAAGAAACCCAATGGGAGCCGGGTGCAGTGGCGCATGCCTGTAATCCAGGCACTCGGGAGGCAGAGGCAGGCAGATCTCCGTGAGTTCGAGGCCAGCCTGGTCTACAAAGTAAGTCCAGGACAGCCAAGGCTACACGGAGAAACCCTGTCTCAAAAAACCAAAAAAAGAAAAAAGAAAGAAAGAAAGAGAGAAAGAAAGAAAGAAAGAAAGAAAGAAAAAGAAAAAGAAAAAGAAAAAGAAAGAACGGACAGACCAGCGTGCTTCAAGAAGTAGGCACAGGATGGGCCAAGGACTTCCATCTTCCCAGGTAGCTAAGGAATGATTCTTAGGGTCTCACCCGTGCCTTGGTAGTGTGTGGGATAATTCGAGGGATTTTAAAACTGGAGACACAAGTAGCCAGAGAGACCCAGAAGGGTTAAAAATGGATCAAGGCTGGACCAAGCAGAAGATGAAAGCATCACCCTCAGGCGGGCCATTGTCCAGCATGGTAGGGCAGCCCCAGGGAGCCTGCAGACGCTGCTGTCTGGGAAGGAGGGCTCAGGCACAGATCGCACTGGATAACGAGCCATGTGTACAGCGCCCCTCGGTCCCACGGCTGCACTGGACTATCTGTTCTTCTGGTCAGACACGATCGAGCTGGTATTGAGGTGAAATGTGGTGTCACTGGGCAAGGTGTGTCTGCTCTGACAAGACGTGCTGAGTTAAAGACGGTGACCGAGGTGGGAACTAAGAAACTGAACAGTACTTTACACCCAACGGTCACTTCTCTTCAAGAAGGAGGAGGATGAGGAGGAGAGGGAGGGAAGAGGAGAAAGAGGAGGAAGAAAGTGTAGAGACTGAAGAGATGGCTCAATAGTTAGGAGTGCCTGTGACTCTTCCAGAGGACCTGGGTTCAGTTCCTGTCAATCACCTGGGTGAAAGGTCCAAGGTCCCCTGGGCACCTGCACACACATGGCACCTGCACACACATGGCACCTGCACACACATGGCACCTGCACACACATGGCACCTAGACACACATGGCACCTGCACACACATGGCACCAGCACACACATGGCACCTGCACACACATGGCACCTGGACATACATGGTACCACACACATGGCACCTGGACATACATGGCACCTGCACACACATGGCACCTGGACATACATGGCACCTGCACACACATGGCACCTGGATATACATGGCACCTGCACACACATGGCACCTGCACACACATGGTACCACATACATGGCACCTGCACCCACATGGCACCTGGACATACATGGCACCTGCACACACATGGCACCTGGACATACATGGCACCTGCACCCACATGGCACCTGGATATACATGGCACCTGCACCCACATGGCACCTGCACACACATGGCACCTGCACACACATGGCACCTGGACATACATGGCACCTGCACACACATGGCACCTGCACACACATGGTACCACATACATGGCACCTGCACACACATAGCACCTGCACACACATGGTACCACACACATGGCACCTGCACATACATGGCACCTGCACACACATGGTACCACACACATGGCACCTGCACACACATGGTACCACACACATGGCACCTGCACCCACATGGCACCTGGACATACATGGCACCTGCACCCACATGGCACCTGGACATACATGGCACCTGCACCCACATGGCACCTGGATATACATGGCACCTGCACCCACATGGCACCTGCACACACATGGCACCTGCACACACATGACACCTGCACACACATGGCACCTGCACACACATGGCACCTACACACACATGGCACCTGCATATACAAACACATGTACGTTCTATAAATAAATCTAACAAAAACTGAAAACAAAAAAAGTGAAAGACCTATAGAATCTTTGTTTTTCTTTTTCTTTTATTTACTTTTGAGACAGGGTTTCTCTGTGTAGTCCTGGCTGTCCTGGAACTAACTCTGTAGCCCAGGCTGGCCTTGAACTCAGACATCCTCCTGCCTCTCCCTCCCAAGTGCTGGCCACCACCACTGCCTGGCTTGTTTTACTTTTTATAATTTGCAGTGCTGGGGATAGAACGTGGGGCGTCACAAGCCGTAGGCGAGCTTTCCACTACTGACCCACATCCCTGGCTCTCTGGAATCCTTATTTGTTGTATTCGTTTTGTCTGGCTTTTTGGCTTTGTTTGTTTGTTTGTTTGAGACAGTGTTTCTTGTAGCCCAGGCTGGCCTTAACCTTTCCCTATGATCCTGAACTTTATGCTCCTGTGTCTCATCCCATGTGCTGGGCTTACAGGTGTGCAGCACCACAAGTGGTTTATGTGGTGCTAGGCGTGGGAACCCAGGGTTTCCAGAATGCCAAACAAGCACTCTAACACTGAAGCCACGCCCCTGACTCTGTGGTAGCTTTTAGCACTAGAGAGTTGTCTTGGCTTTGTTGTGGGAAAACCACAACATCTGGCTTAGTCTGGCTGCCTGCAGATCTGATGAGGTACTCAAGCTGTCATCCCTCAGGACAAAAGACAGAGCCCCAGCCTGCCATCCCTCAGCTCCAGGCCTGTCATCTGACTACTTCCTTCTCCCAGCCTCCCTACTGTTTGAGTCACAGTGCTGGCCCCTGGGACGTGCTGTCTGCGCTGTCACTTTCTGGGGTCTTCTGTTTGTTCCGCCTGACATCCTCTCATGCGTCCTTCCTGGCATCCACCAACAGGAAGTGTGTGTGGGAGCTAAACGCCACTTTATTTACCTGTTATATCCATCCCCCAGAGCCTTTACGCCTCATCTAAAGTCAGGAAGAGGCGAGGTACCCATTTCATGAGTTTCCGTGAGCACCAAGTGCATGTGCTCAGCACCGTGCGGGGTGTGTCCTAAATGACTGTGGCTGCAACCCGTATAGCCCTTTCCTCTGACAGCCCTTCCCCTCTCATGTGGTGATCTTGTCCCCCAGGGATGAAGGGTAACAGGTTCAGGGAGGATGCTAATAAGAAGCCTTCTGATGTTGAATTGCTGCTGCTTGCAGGCAGGTGGCTCAGGAGCGGTCGGCACGGGCCCAGTGGTGGAGGTGCTGACCAGCAATACCACTGCTGCCTCTCAAAGTGTCTCTCTGTTAGAACAAGCACAGCCCTGGATCCCACGCTTCCGGTAACCCCAGAGGCAGCAGTGCACTGTGCTGAGCACTGAAGTCAGGGCTGTTGTGTCCCCAGCTGTAGCCCAGTGACTGTCACTTCAGATGGCTTTGCCGAGCCCAGACCCTAGACCCTGAGATGTTCAAGGACACTGACCTGTTCCCGCCTCTGGGGACTGCGGGAAGCCGGAGCCAGCAGCCAGCGCGGACTTTCCTGACAAGGCATTCGCTGCCTTTCTAGAGGCTGCGTCATGTTCAGAAGCTTCCAGAGCCGAGAATTCCCAAGTGATCCTGACATAGCTCTTCTTGGTACTAGCAACAACAACAAAAGGGAAGCCAAACATGGAAATTACAGTGAAGAAATATATATGGTCCTGAGTTCAAGTCCCTAGTAAGATGTTTCCATGATCACTCAGAATGCTCCAAGCACCCTCTGCAGTCCTGGCAGGTGCCTCCTGCTGCCTCTCACAGCAGGAAGGATGCTCATCTTCTGCCCTGCCTCTCATGTTTGCAGAACTGACACAAGCAGCTGAAGACAGCAGGCTGGTGTGCCTGAGCACCCAGAAGATGCGTGTTTGCTGACTACCTAGGTTGGGGATTCCCAGGTGGGGAGCACTTGAGGATGTTTGGGGCTTGAGTGAGTCTGCCTGGCTGGCAGATAGCTAGAATCCTGAATCAAAAGAGTAATTTCCTCCTTTAAGGACAGAATCAGAGTCGGAATGGAATTCACCAAAAAAATCTGCCTTGTTTCTAAATATTTGTTAACATTATAAGCAGGGTTTTGCAAAGTCATATTTAACTAGACATGGAAAAATAATCTTTTTTGTCTCATGTTGTGAGACTCAAAACAACAAAACACAGCAATACAATTCAAAAGCACAAAGGGGAGCGAGACGTTTGAAATCCTGTCTGCAGTTGTTAGCAGCGGATTTGTGGTCTAGGAGACCCCAGCTGTACCCTCACCTGGACCACCACTTAGATTCGATGCAGCATCCTCAGTAGCCTTTCTGCTGACATGTGATCAGAAACAGGCATTCATTACGATGGGAAGTCAGCAAAGAGCCTGGGCCTGCCCCTGGCATCTGAGCGTCACCTACACATGTCAATGAGAGAAACTGACTTTGACAAATCCGCATAAAGGTTGACCAGAGAAAAGGTGGCCCTGCTGAGGGGACGAGAGTCCTGAGACACCTGACGTAGAGGAGAAGGTTGAGTCGATGTACTGATGTCCACAGAGAAATGTCCCTGCTGTTGTGGGGCTGGACCTGGGTGATGACTGCGGGCCATGGGATGGAGTTTAGGGGCAGAGGTCAGTTCAGTAGGCTAAGTTTTACGTACTTGCTCTAGCTGGTATTAGATGGGTCACGGGTCCCCATCCTGCTCACAGAGAAGAGGACTTGGGAGATTTATTGTTGAGAAGCAACATGTGTTAGGTGTGTCTCAAATCATCTGTGTATTATTCAGCCCTAAATAAAAAATGAGTCATAAAATATAGGAAAATGGGTGAATCTGGAAGTATAATTATGAAGTAGGTTCTGGAGATCAAACTGCCACACAAGCATTTTACCAACTGACTCGTCTTTCTGGCCCGTTTTCAAAATGGCTTCCGTCCAACTGTCTGGGGATCGTGCACATCCATTTATATCTCAGAATGAATAAGCTGATTAATGGGAACCACACGGGGAGCTGCGGGTTTAGTCTTGGGCTGAGGGGGACTCATAGCCAGTGGCTCAGTGGTTCTGTAGGCAGCTCTTTAATTACTTTCCTGTTCACCAAGGGCCCCTCCCTGCTCCTGTGATGGCTGGCAGCGGGCTCTGGGGTTTCTCTGCAGCTGATCTTATCGTCCTAGGCATCTTCTGAACACGTGTCGGGCTGAGGTCTCCTTAATTCTTGTCACCTCAATCCCATCTGCTTTCTGTCTCCCAAAACTGCCTCCTCATCTCAGGACATCTCCATGTCACCCCCCCTCTTCCCACGCTGCTGTGAGTTTAGTCTCTTAGCAGATGCCCTTGTCCTGTTGCTGAGGGTCTGTGACTCCATGAGGAGCCCGGGGCCGGAGAGTGGTCCACTGCCACGTCTGTTCCAAGGAGTAAATAACTTGCCACCTACCAAATTGTGCGATTCATGAAGTCCTGGCCGATCAGAGTGAGAAGCTCAGGGATTTAGCTGGCCTAGTGTAAACATGGGTAGGGATGTGTTCACTCATTCTCTGGTTTCCTAAATTGAGAGTCTTTGAGACGATTAACCATGCGTTGACACTGAATGGCAGGCGCACCGTGCCCTTCTGGGTGAGAAGGGCAAACTTGACCCCCTCTGTTCCTCCGGCCACATCAAGTGGCTTTTCTGCTCTGAATTTAATGACCTCTGATGTCATTCTTTGCTTCTTTGAAGCTCCCCACCACTGAGTTTTGATGGAATTGGAAACCACATGGCAAAGCTTGTCACAGAAGTGCATGCCTCCATAATTGCCACTGGGACTTGGGGGCTAAAGAGAAAAGCAACCAGCTTGAAGAAGTTTTTCCATAATATATCCCAGGCAGACAGAGCTTCCTGCTGATGCTAAGCCCTAGCTTCTCCCAAGTGGACGAGCTCTCTCCAGGCGCCGACCATGATAAGTGGATCTTGTTTTTCCCTAGAGGCTTCATCATTGGGCAAAAAGACATGCACGGTATGTTCGCATAGACATCATGATGACTTTTATACTATGTGCACCGTCACACTTAATCTTGTCCACCTGGTTGGATTGAGAGACACCTGGGAGATGTGTAAACCAGGCTCCTGGCTGCACCCATGGGGGTGTTTCCAGAGACAGTGAAGTGATGGCTCCCTGACAGACTCATAACTCCACTCAGAGGAGGCCGGCCATGAGGTGCATCTTAGAGCTGGGTTTTTTGCCTTGGCTTCTCCCTGTTAGAGGTACACTCTGTTTCTGTCTACCATTCTGGGAGCTACTCTGTTTTCTCATGCCCTCCCTGACAACTGTGGATTGACACCTCTGATATCATGAGCAAAGCAAATATTTGTTCCTATGTAGTTTCTGTTAAATATTTGGTCACGGTGACAAAAATCTGACATAACATGGGAACACACACATGAATTTATACATACACATGCACCCATGTACTTGCACACCAATGTACACAAAAGCACACATATCTATACTCAAGAATGTATGTATTAACACATACATGTTTTCTTCCAAACAAAAAACAAAAAACTCCACCAAATTGTCTTTTGATGGTATAACCATGAACAGAAAAACAGTTACTCTGCACAATGCAAATGTCTGCTTGAGTCTCGACTTATAAGTTGTGAGTGAGTGATTGTCACTAAGCAGTCAGCCTAAAGCGCATGGTTAACGAACATCAGTGATAGTGCTCGTGTGTGGCTCCTTCTCAGGAAGGCACCGCAGAAAGCTGGACAGGCAGAGTCAAGCGCAGCAAGTGTCTATCTTGGGGATAAGCTCCCTGCTCCCTGCTCCCTGCTCCGTGCTCCCTGCTCCCTTCTGCCTGCTGCCTGCTCCCTGCTCCGTGCTCTGTGCTCCCTGATTCCTGCTCCTTGCTTTCAGTCTCTCTCTTTCCTCAAAGCTTTCTAGCTTCTAGAACCAAAACCATACCACCCAAATTGAAGGGTTTGTTGCTCGACAGCCTCCTGAAGGAGGCAAAGCTCTGCTCTGAAAGCTCCCATGGCTTTTGTTCTGTCTGCCAGATCAACCTTCTGTCACTATCTTCAAGGCCATCAGGCTTTTCCCACTGTAGGACATGAATCTTGTGAGAGCCCAGGCCCTTCAGGACACTAGGCCATAAGCAGAAAAGGTAGCAAACATGGTAAGGACGCGCCCAGCTTCCCCCTCCTCAGCCACGGTGGATCGGAAGTGGCCTGACTGCTGGCACAGGCATGGACCCCCAAACACCCACCGAGAGAAGGAAAGAGTGGCCCCTGTCACATGGCTGTGCTTTCCTGTCTCCGTCACGCAGCACAGACAGACCACACATTAACCGAGCCTGCATCCTTTCTCTCGTAAACTTTTAAAAGATGTGCTCTGACTGCATAGCTGCCCGTTCTCACTGCAGTGCTGACAAACCCTTTGCCTGAAGGATTCAGCTCAGTGTCTTTCTTACCCTAAAACCTGATACGTGTCAGTTCTCTCTCTTCGTTCATAAACATACTTTGTTCCCTGCTTTGCTAGTGAGAATAAACTATTTTCGTTAATTTATTCTAGTCCTCAATTCTCCCTGTCTCTCACCAGATTTGACAAAGCCCAGCCTGGCCTTGAACTTCCTTCTTCATCCCCCAGTGCTCTGAGCTACACGAGGCAGTTATCAGCTGTGGATAAACTAAGGCAGTCCCATATCCCACGCTTGGATGAAAACAAAAGCCTGTTTACATAACATAACTGGGTTTTTAAAGAAACCAAAACTTCCACTACAGGGATGTTGCCAGGAGCTGACATGTCTCAAGTCAACAAAGCCTTAAATTAGTAAAAGCATCTTTAAATGCCATATTCTGTAGGCCTCTGAGGTTTTTGGAAGGCTATCTATCTATCTATCTACCTACCTGCCTCCCTAGCACATGCCTACCTAGCACATGCCTACCTAGCACATGCCTCCCTAGCACATGCCTCCCTAGCACATGCCTACCTAGCACATGCCTACCTAGCACATGCCTACCTAGCACATGCCTCCCTAGCACATACCTACCTAGCACATGCCTCCCTAGCACATGCCTCCCTACCACATGCCTCCCTACCACATGCCTACCTAGCACATGCCTCCCTAGCACATGCCTCCCTAGCACATGCCTCCCTAGCACATGCCTACCTAGCACATGCCTACCTACCTGCTACCTGTAGCACATCTGTTTAGTGCCAGGCATCTTGTAAGTTGTGGAAATAATGAAGAACGAGGCAAAAAGATTCAAAATAAGTAAAATAAGAGCTCCCTTGGAGGTTGGATTCTAGTGAAAAGGTTGGAATCTTTCTGCAGTTATAAAGTAAACAAGATGGCGACAGCTGATGCCTGGTGCTTGGGGAGGTTCAGAGACTGTCCTCAAGGTGAGCCACCTCAGTCGGACCAAGAGAAGGGAAAAGAGCAGGGAAGAGCTCCTGGGACCGAGAGATGGGCTAGAGGTCTCCATCCATGCCGAAAGAGGACAACCTGAGGCCCGAGCTCTCCTTTCTGTACATCCCGGGCGCTGCTTACCTGCTGCCTCCTGAGGCTGTTATTGGAGGCTCCTAACCTGAGAGGCCCCAAGGGCAGGCTGAACCATCTGCTGAACCATCTCTTACAAGGCTGTAGACATGGCCTTGCCTGGCTGAGGTCCCAGCTGAGCCTTGGGCTACCGTTCCCCAGGGTCCTTGGCAAGGTTCAGATCCCCGTGGGCTTTTGGCCTGAAGCGCTGGCTACCAGCCAGACACATTCCTCACCACAAGGGCCTCTCCATATGGCAGCTGCCTTCATGAAAATGGGCAAGGTGGAGCAAACAGAGAGGCAGCTGGCAAGCAGAGGTACCATCTTATGTAATGTAGGCAGGGAGGTGCCATTCCACCCCGGGTTGCTGGAAGCTAGTGACAAGCCCTGACAGTCAGAGGGGACTTTACAAGGACGTGAACATTGAGAGGTGGGTAAGCAGGGGCCACTCAAACCCTGCCTACCACACCCCACCACTAGGCACACTTTTAACTTTAAGAGTCCTGCCTCAAGACTGTCTCTTGTGTCTGCCCACATCTCCCTATGGCCACTGCCATGAACCCATGTCCCTGGGCTGTCCCTGGTTTTTTCCTTCACAGTATCTCCACATCTTCTGAAGGTCGGTGTCTCTTCGACGCCTTAACATCCCTCTGAAAAACTTCCACTGATACAAGTCAAACCTCTGATGAGACCCAACTTGGCCTCTCACGTCACCTCACTCCGGCCACCTGCTAACAGGCTCAGCAGGCTCAGCCTTCCCTTCACTGCCCTCAGACTCCCTGAGGGTATTTCTCTGGTCTGGGATTTATACGTTTTGTCTTCTCTGCCCCAGGTCTTCACAGAGCCAGCAGGCCTCCTGACTCCAGCTGTATAACATGCCTAGAAGACAGACACCAGGCATGACCTATGCCTGTCAGCCACCAGGCCATTTTTATCAGGCCTTCTTAGAACCCTGTCATGCTTGGCCCTGGTCCTGTTTATTAATTAACTGACTTTCTTTTACTAGGGCTTAGGTTCTGTCAGAGAGAAACCTCCTTCTTCTTGTTGTTGTTTTGGTTTTTTGAGACAAGGTTTCTCTGTGTAGCCTTGACTATCCTAGACTCACTTTGTAGACCAGGCTGGTCTTGAACTCACAGCCATCCGCTTGCTCTGCCTCCCAAGTGCTGGGATTAAAGGCATGCACCACCACTTCCCAACTCGAGAGAAATCTTCTTAACTGTTGTTTTTCTATATCTAGAGCAGGTATGACACATGGCTGGCCCACAGTATCTAATGCATGGGCCTCTTGCCTGCATGTATGGCCCTGGCATG
This sequence comes from Acomys russatus, assembly GCF_903995435.1. Lineage (NCBI taxonomy): Eukaryota > Metazoa > Chordata > Mammalia > Rodentia > Muridae > Acomys > Acomys russatus. Next base: position 50,097,497 of record NC_067162.1, on the reverse strand, counting down.
TGCCTCTTGCCTGCATGTATGGCCCTGGCATATGCCTCTTGCCTGCATATATGGCTCTGTATCTTCTATGTGCCTGGTGCCTATGAAGGTCTGAAGAGCGCATCACACCCCCTGGAACTGGAGCTGTGGGTGGTTGTAAGCTGCCTTGTGGGTGCTGAGAATCAACTCGAGTCCTCTGCGAGAACAACAAATAAATGCGCTTAACCAGTGAGCCATTTCTCCACCTCCCCCGCCTCCCCTGCCTCTCCCCACCTCCCCCGACCCCGCCTCCCTAGCTTAACTTCTGTTTCAATTAACTAGATCACGATGCTCATGAAATATGATTTTCTTCTTTTCCTTTACCTTTAAAAAAATGTAATTTTGTAGCCCTGTCACAAGAATGGGGACAGGTTTAACACCAAGGGACAGTGTTGTAGTTTGAATAAGAAAATCCCTCATAGGCTCATACATTTGAATGTTTAGTCTCCAGGGAGTGGGGCTGCTTGAACAGATTAGAAGGATCAGGAGGCGTGGCTTTCTTGGAGGAAGTATGTCACTGGGGAGTGGCTTTCTTGGAGGAAGTGTGTCACTGGGGAGGGGCTTTCTTGGAGGAAGTGTGTCACTGGGGAGTGGCTTTCTTGGAGGAAGTGTGTCACTGGGGAGTGGCTTTCTTGGAGGAAGTGTGTCACTGGGGAGGGGCTTTGAGGCTCCGAAAGCCCATGCCAGGCCCAGTCTCTCTTTCTGCCTGCCAGTCAGAAAGTAAAGGCCTCAGCTACTGCTCCAGCAGCTGTCTGTGCATCACTGTGCTTCCTGCTGTGATGATACTGAACCAAGCCTCTGACGCCATAGGCAAAGCCCCCAGGAAAATGCTTCCTTTATAAGAGCTGCCTTGGTCTCGTTGTCTCTTCACAGCAACAGAACAGTGACTGAGACAAGCAGTGGGCACATGCAAGGTGCCCGGCCCAGATTGTGACCTTCAACTATTGTTTCCTTTTTAAAGGTTCTTCGGAAACCTGGTGTGGTGAGACAGATCCTTAATCCCCGCCTTTAGGAGGTAGAGAGAGAGAGAGAGAGAAACCTCAACTTCAAGACTGACCCAGGCTTGAAAAGGGCACTGCCTCAAAAATTACCCAAAACAAACCAACAAAAGGCCGTTCGGACACGTGCTTGTGTCACACATGGTTCAGGAAGTAGAGAGGATGAGATGGAACACTGCAAACAAGAGACATCTCTTAAAGATACAGGCTTGGGAGAGAGATGGCTCGGTGGGTGGAGTAACAAGAGACATCTCTTAAAGATACAGGCTTGGGAGAGAGATGGCTCGGTGGGTGGAGTGCCCGACACACAAGCACGAGGGCCTTGTACCCACATAGAATGCTGGGGGTGACAGCCCGAGTCTGCAGTGAAATGGAGACAGGAGGATTAGGGGGCATGCTGGCCAGTTGGTCTACTCAAATCTGTGCGCTCCGGGATTAGAGAGAGCTGATGACCCATAAATAAGGTGGAGAGTGATGGAAAAGACAAGTCAACCTCTGGCTTACACACACACACACACACGCACGCACACACACAAACACTTCACACACACATACTCAAAAACACACACATGCATACATACACACACATGAACACTTCACACATGTGCACACACATGTACTCAAAAACACATACACATGTGCGCGCGCGCGCGCGCACACACACACACACACACACACATACACACACACGGTGGCAGAGGGTGGACCTGGCAGAAATTGAAAGAGAGGCAAACACAGGCCTATTTGAGGTGGGGTGGATAGGCTGCTCATGGCTTGGGTGTGGGCTGTTTACCCACCTAATGTCTTTTTTTCCCAGATAGGCCATTAGCTACAGACCTAAGTCTAGCTTGGGGAGCCACTGAGTTTATTGGGGTTACTGATAGGAGTGTCGATGGCTCGGCAGCTGTACCCCAGCAGCAGAGATCACTAAAGGCTGTGTCCCCGGAGCTCCCTGCATGGATGGCAGGGGCTCTACCAGACCCTCCCCTCTGTAGCTCTATTTACTGCTCTCATACCTCTGGGGAGGGCTGTAGTGACTCTCGTGGCTCTTAGGACGGCCCAGGTCTTGTAGGTCATAAGCCTCCCTCCCTCTTCCCACCGTGAGGAGTGTTTCAGTTTCCTCATAACAGCTGTACCACAGCATGAAATGCCCCTGCGGGTTCATGTGTCTGAATGCCTGCTCCCCAACTTATCATACTGACTTGGGAAGCTGTGGAACCGTTAGCAGGTGAAGCCACAGAGATGGGAGGGGCCGTTAAACATTATAACCCCTCCCTAGTTCCTACCTGAGCTCTGCTTCCTGGCCCACTCCCAGCCACCTCCCGCTGGCACAGTAAAGATGGAACTCCCCTCTAGGTGGAGACACCCCCTCCCCGTCTCCTCCTTAGGAGTTAATTCAGCTGGGCAGGTCAGGGAGCGGGTTCACTTCCTTCCCAGAGCCCCCATCTCCACGTGCAACATTTGGCTAGGTCTGCCCATTCCAATGCTTGACTCAGAAAGATGTAACTTTCCATTTTCCTCCTCTTTGGTCCCTTTCGTTTGGATGCTGGCCAGACAGCCTAAGTGTTCTGTCTCAGGTGCTGTGCACTTCCTTATTCTTCTTGTAAAGCTGCCCTCGGTGCTGTGCGTCTAAGCTCCGTGCTAATGTAAACAGCTGGACTCTAGCCCCTCGCTGGCCCATTCTCCTCTTCCAGGCAGCCATGGGGATTTACAGCTTTCCTACCCTGTGGATTTTTTCTCTTAATCACTAAGAAGCCGTTTGAGTCTATACTTATTTTTCAGAAGTGAGAACCCTCATGCCCCAGAACCACACATTGACACCACCAGGCTCAGATTTTCAATGATTTTTATCCTTTATCCTGTGGAGAAAACAAAATGTCCCTAGGTGTCCCTAGGTGGCATCCCACCATCGTGACCTCTGCCACACCTTTAATGCCATGATGGCCTAACTATATTGTGCTGCAATCCCAGAGATGCTCCTGTTTCTGTCAGGCATTGTCACAGCAGTGAGGGCAACTGATGCATCCTGGGCCATCAAGGGGAGATGAAAAGGATGCCGCAGCAGGAAGGGGGGCAGCATGTACCTGGACGATGAGTTCAGCAGATGGGGAGTCAGCGGCATGAGTGTTAGACTCAACGTGTTGGTTAGAAATGCATAGTGGTACCGAAGAAGTTACATCCAGCTGAAGTTGGACGCGGGTCTGGTGTGAGGTGACATCTGTGCTGGCACCCACATCCTGAGTGTACAGTGTGCCATAATGTGGCGGGCATTAAGGTACAGGGAGAGGTAGGGAGAGGGGCACTGGGGCCAGAAGCCGCCTGATCTGGGAGGCCGCCACATGAGGGGTCCTGCTTTGTCTACCTCCAGTGAGAGTTTTTCCACTTCCTCTCCAGGAAGCATTCCTAGATTTCAGAGCAAGTCTTCACAGAATTCAGTGTCCCTTTGCCAGCTGGAAGCACTCTGCCTGGCCTTTCAAGACATGGCTCAGGGAAAGGCCAGGATTGGGAGAGTTAGGAAGCCTTTGAGAAATCTCCAGGGACCAGATGGAATTCTCTTATCAACGTGGTTATTGTAAAAAGCAGTAACTGATTGTGGTTCCACCCAGCAAACCTCAGAAGTTTCTGGAAATCATCAATCGTACCAAGTGGGGGATGCTACACCCGCTGCAGAGCTGTGAGTGCCTCCTCCAACAGGCCTAGGTATGCCAGAAATCTACCCGATACTCATGGATGGATGGAAGGACAGATGGACAGACAGACGAATGGATGGATAGATGGATGGACAGACAGTGCGCAGCCTTGGCTTTAGTGGCGAAGCTGCGAATGTTATCAGAGTGTCACAGATATCACAGGGAAAAGGAGCTGAGTAAACATGTTTCCCACCTTTTAGCTCCATGAACCTCTTTGAATGTAGCAGGAAAACCCAGAAGCCTCACCTCTGGAAAGCAAAATTCTCACACGGAAAGGTCTACACACAGGTTGAAAGAGTTTGAAGAGTCCCGGCTACTGGGGGATGCTCAGGGGCCGATGGGTCCCCGACCTGACACCTTGGACAGGAGAAGGGAGTGGAATAAGTGTCTGAGTAAATGCTGGGTGATGAGTGGGCTGTCTGAGGCCACAGTGACCTTCAGATGCTCCAGAAATGAGGGACTCACGGGCGTACAGAGAAGCCGATCTCCAGGGACCGGCCTCCCTGAGGTGACATGTTATCCTCTTGCACTAAAAATCTCAGGGAAGCCATGAGCAGGAGGAAGAAAGAGAAGACGTGAGGCTTATGTATTATATTGGTGGACCTCAGCTTCCAGGAGGAGGGGGTCTCCGATGAGACGCCTGATTCAGTTAATTTTCTTGTTGCTGCAATGACATGCCTGACAAAGGCAACTTAAAGGAAGATTTGCTTTGAGTCATGGTTCAAGTGCACAGTCCACTGTGGGAAGGTGTGGTAGCAATGGCTTTGATGGGGCTGGAGAGATGGCTCGGTGGTTAAGAGCACTGGCTGATCTTCTAGAGGACCCAGGTTCGATTCCCAGCACCCACACAGTGGCTAATGACTATGTTCAACTCCCGTTCCAGTTTATCCAAGGGCACAATATGCACACGGTGTACAGACAGACATGCAGACAAAACACCCATACACATGAAAACAAGACAAAGAAAAGGCAGAGACTCTGGCTGTGGAGGCAGGAGCATGAGGCAGCTGCTGTGCTGCACCCTTCATTGGGAAGCAGGAAGAGATGAGCACTGCGCTCAGCTCGCTTTCTCCCTTCTGTCCAGTCCCAGGAATCTAGCACATGAGACGGTGCTGTGGACACCCAGTGCGGATTTTCCCACCTCAGCTAAAGCCTCTGACCTGACACACACACTGAGAGGTGCGTCTCCCAGTTGGCTATAAAGTCAGGGGCACTGCCAGTGAGGATGAGCCTTCATACACTTTTTTTTTTAAAGATGTATTTATTTATTATGTATACAGTGTTTTGCTTGCACATACACCTGCATGCCAGAAGAAGGCACCAGTTCTCGTTAGAGATGGCTGTGAGCCACCATGTGGTTGCTGGGAATGGAACTCAGGACCTTTGGAAGAGCAGCCAGTGCTCTTAACCTCTGAGCCATCTCTCCAGCCCAGAGCCTTCATATGCTTTGATGATCCATCCAGATAACCTACTTTCTGTATTTTCCCAGGAAGCAGTGCTTTCTCATTTGAGTTCCCCAGAGATGTGTGCATTCTTGCTTTTTCTCTTCTTCTGAAGGAAAGCACTAGTCCATTTGATTGTATCTTGCTAGGCCCAATGCCACACGCTCCCTGAGGGGCTCACCCAGGCCCCAAATGCAGCACTGGGAATGTGTAACTGATCTGTCAGAGAGCTTGCTGCCTTTAGTTCCTACCATCTTTAGTTCCTACCACCTTTATAATGTTCCCACCGCCTTTACTTTCTAGTGCCTTTAGTTCCTACTGCCTTTAAGGTTCCTACCACCTTTATAAAGTTCCTACTGCCTTTATAAGGTTCCTACCACCTTTAGTTCCTACCGTCTTTAGTAAAGGAAAATATGGAAACTCGGCACTCCCCACCCCCTCGACCAGCAGGGCGGATTCTGAGTTGCTCATCCCTGGGACATCATGTGGGGTTCAGAGCACAAGTGAGTAGGTGATATGGTTTACAGCATCACCAGAACTGCCGCAGAAAGGTCTACAGCCACCTCCAGGTGCTGAGCTTCTTGCCAAGGCCTGGAGGGTAAGCGTATCTGAGCTCAGCCGAAGGGTAAGGAAGTCAGCCTGGAGATCCACTCAGGCTCTGAGGAGAAAGGAGCCTTGGTTGCTCAGGGCAGCGCCTGAACCTCTGCACAACCAGCCAGCCATCTGGCCTCTGTGGCTGGAAGCCGGGCAGGTGCTCGGAGAGCCCAGGGGCTTTGTTCAAGGAAGCAGGCAGGGCAGGGAAGGAGGGGTCGGCCAGCCATGTGAGCTTGGTCCTTTGGGTGATGTGAGTGGATCAGACAGGGGCCCAGTGCTGAGTGTCCCCATCTTACAGCGAGCCAGGACACAATGGAGCATTGTGTGCCCACCTCCAGCCAAGGAAACTCCCCACTGGTCACTTAACACTAAGCACTAGGCACATCTAGGTCAAGATCAAGTGAGCCCTTGAGTGTAAGGGACAGGTGACCTGCTAACCTGGAGTATCTCTTCTCCCCTTCAAGTCTGAGAGTAGGGGTGACAGCTTGTGAACAACACTGAAGAGGTGAGTGCCTGTGGATTTCACAGAACCCTCAGCGAGTGGCACAAGCTGCTTGGGTTTTTGTCAAATTGATACAACTAGAGACATCTGGGAAGAGCACTATCAGACTGGACTGTAGGCGAGCCTGTGAGACAGTTATTTGATTAGTGAACCATGTGGGAGGGCCCAGCCTGCTGTAGGTGGCAAAGGTAGCTGAGCCAGTCAGGGTAAGTGAGCCAGTAAGCCATGCTCCTGTCAGTTCAGCATCTAGGGCCACTTCCTCCTGAGGGCAAGGCCGACCTCACATGACTACAGACCCTCCTTCCTCTGTCTGCCTGTTGTTGGTGAGTAGGGCCCAGGCACAATTGTTCCTTGCTGTTGTGTGTTTCATCTCTGATCCTACTGTCAGGTGACTCATCTCGTCTGCATTGGTAGTGCTGGCTATTTCTCCAAGCTCAAGTTTTACATGACACCGACTGGTTCCCCTTGTAAGTTCAGTCGAGAAGAATTTTCAACACTTTCTCAGCGGTGCTTTTCACATACTGTGGGCTTATGTACGTTTTTGAGGCACGACGGTCATAAACACAGACCAACAAGCAGCATTGTGGTGTTTTGGTTACTTTTTTTTATTGTGTTAGGTACTGATCTTGTTGCTGTCACAAACTCCTGCCACAGGCAGCTTCAGGAAGGAAGCATTTTCTTTTTGGCTTACAGTTTGAGGGGATACAGTCTGTCGTGGCAGGGAAGACACAAAGAACAGAGACATCTGGGTCCTGTCACACCCAAAGTCAGGAAACAGAGACGGATGCTGGTGCTCGGCCCGTGGAGTGGAGCCGTCCATGTTCAGAGCGTATCTTCCATCTTAGCTTAATCTCTCCCGGAATGCCCCTGCAGACAAGGCCAGAGATGTGCGTCGAGGTGGTTCTAAACCCCACCAGGGTGACATTAAAGACTAACTGTCACAAGCTGTGGGGCAGGTGGGTCTAAGTGAGTGTGCATTCCACAGATGCCATCTGCAGGTAGCCACGAGACCTAAAGCCACTCACCAGGGGCAGTTTTACCTTGCTTGAACCTGTGAGGGTTTATTGGTCAAATGTTCATATAGAGATGTGTCTGTTTTAAGCCATGTAACTGACACGATCATGCCACTGAGACACCACTTGGCTTCCTGGCACTTCTTGGACTCGCTGTCATCATAAAATGTAAAATATACGACAGCCATGACTTCCAGACAACAAAGCAACTCTCCCAAAAGGCCTCTCTCACCAGCCTCTGACCTGCCTCACTGGCTCTCTGGCAGCCTGGGTTTTATGTTTAACTAGATACAGGTAGCTTTAGCTAACCCTCTGCCGACAGCTTGGCCGCACTGTGGGCATGTTGTGGAGAGGGGTTCATTGACCTCCTCCTGCCTAGGTCAAGACAGACCAAGAGACTGAGGCAGGTATGGCCAGGAGGCCAATACCAAGTGACCCAAGTGGCAATAAAGGATGGACGAATGGTTGAGATTTGTCCAAGCCACTGAAGATTGGGTCACTGGGGACTTAGACTAGAGGAAAGTTTTGCTCAGAACCAACATTCACGTCCCTCAGTAAGGCTGGGGAAGTCCTATTGAGAACTCCAGGGAGCAGCTAACAAGCCCCGGCCGGAGGCGACTAGGGAAAAGTTCACATCGAGTGATGAGATTGTAGCCTACAAGTAAATGGAGACCTCCTGCTACGGCAAGGGTGCTGCTGCTCCATTCACTGAGGTGAGGGCTTCCGCCAAGCACGGAGTCGGAACCGTGGGCTTCAAGGCCAAGCTCTCAGTGAGTTATTCGTTAGCTTGTCAGTGATCGCTTAAAACAAACACGTCTCTGTATAAATTTTTGACCAATAAACCCTCACAGATTCAAGGAAGGTAAAGTGCCTCAGGTGAGTGGTTTTCCGTCTCGTGGCGGGAACCTGCAGAGGAGCGTCTGTTCCTGCCAGTCCACAGTGGCTGAGATGGATCTCACCACAAGTGGAGATGGAGCTACACCTTTTGCCCCTTCTGTAAGTCACCCTGTTAGGAGACAAACAATAGCAAAAGTTGCCAACTAGAGCAGGCGTGGGGCCCACAGAGCACAACAGAGCAAATAATTGTGAATTATTTATCCCATGAGGGTCCAGTATACAGAATGTATAACTCAAAAACAACAAAACAAACAAACAAAACCCCTAACAATGGCCGTGCAAGTCAACACCTTTTATTGAAAACCTAGCCAAGTGTAGAATCCTCCAATGGCTGAGGCAGTTGCAAGCGCAGATTAAAGAAACCAAGAGACTTCCATGGTTCAGAGCATGTTGAATGGTGGGCTTGTCTCCGTCTCACCAGATGGGATAAATTTCAGCAACGTAGGCTGCTCTAGAGCCAGCATGCCATCTCCCTGTGCCTTTATTACCCACAATGCTTCTCTTTCATTCATTCCCATTTTCTTTTCTGTCAGGACACACAGGAGCCAAGCAAACACTGACACCATGATCTCTGACCTCCAAAGTATTGAGCCATATGCGAATGCTACACAGCCTCAAGCATTTTGCTATAACAACAGAAAAGAGACAGCAGTGAAACCAAACATTACTGGGAAAGGAACACAGAGGTTGTGGGGCCAGGACATCCTGACAGGCTGGCTTCCCAGAGGAAGTCACTGTCACCTGAGGGCTGAAGGCTGAGTGAACTCCCTGGGGAGGAGAGGGAGGCAACGCCATCCTGGGGCCATAAACTGGATCAGCAAGTGGTGAGCATGGGAGGAAGGGCGCATCTGAGGAGTGAGAGGCTTTGTTTGCAGGAGCTCAGGGAGGAAAACCTAAACACGAACAGCAGTCAGGTCACACATAGTAAGTTCACGTTTAACCCAGAGATGTCAACAAAGAGCTTCGTGTGTGTGTGTGTGTGTGTGTGTGTGTGTGTGTGTGTGTGTGTGACATAGCTGCAGGCCAATGAGAGACCCTGTCTCAAACACAAAGAGGAGCCAGCCGCATAACTCAGTACATAAAGGTGTCTGCTGCTCAGCCCAATGGCTTGATTTCAATCTTCTTTGATTCCCAGACCCACGATGTAGCAAGGATCCAGGTCCACAGCTGTCCTCGCATCAGTGCTGCGGTGTGCGTGTGCACATAGAAGTAAATCAATGGGTAAATAAAGCGATCTTAAAACAAGGTGGATGGTGTCTTCTAGTCTACACACGTGCACACACAATGCATGCACGCACACACAACGCACACACAACCTAAACGTCAGCACAACCATTTCTCTTGGGCATAACTGACTGAGGTTTTATTAACCACAGTGGGCCGATGCTTCATCCCCATGAGACAAATTAGAGAGGTTTAAAGAAAACAGCAAGAGGGTCAATTAGGACAAATCAAACATGGGGCTAAGTAAGAAAAGCAGTGGAGAAGTGGCTGTGTTTTCAAGTCATTTGCAGTGTTTTCCTATCACAGGAGACGGCTTCATTCCACAGTAAATGACGAAATCTAGGGTTGGAAGTCTGCAATTGCTCTGCACACAAAGCATCCATGTTGTACTAATCAGGAATGTGCAAGAATCAGAGTTATGATTTTTGTGGGAACGGCTGGGCACTACAGTTAGAGGGTGAGGAACGACCAGCTTTGCCCAGTTCTGTGGGCTTATCTGTTGACCCTCCCTTGCTGGGCTGTGGGTGGGATAGCCTGACCTTCCCTTGCTGGGCTGTGGGTGGGATAGCCTGACCCTCCCTTACTAGGCTGTGGGTGGGATAGCCTAACCCTCCCTTACTGGGCTGTGGGTGGATAGCCTGCCCTCCCTTGCTGGGCTGTGGGTGGGATAGCCTGACCCTCCCTTGCTGGACTGTGAGTGGGATAGCCTGACCTCCCTTGCTGGGCTGTGGGTGGGATAGCCTGACCCTCCCTTGCTGGGCTGTGGGTGGGATAGCCTGACCCTCCCTTGCTGGGCTGTGGGTAGGATAGCCTGACCCTCCCTTACTGGGCTGTGAGTGGGATAGCCTGACCCTCCCTTGCTGGGCTGTGGGTGGGATAGCCTGACCCTCCCTTGCTGGGCTGTGAGTGGGATAGCCTGACCCTCCCTTGCTGGGCTGTGAGTGGGATAGCCTGACCTCCCTTACTGTGGGATAGCCTGACCCTCCCTTACTAGGCTATGAGTGGGATAGCCTGACCCTCTCTTGCTGGGCTGTGGGTGGGATAGCCTGCCCTCCCTTACTGTGGGATAGCCTGACCCTCCCTTACTAGGCTATGAGTGGGATAGCCTGCCCTCCCTTACTGGGCTGTGGGTGGGATAGCCTGACCCTCCCTTGCTGGGCTGTGGGTGGGATAGCCTCACCCTCCCTTGCTGGGCTGTGGGTGGGATAGCCTGACCCTCCCTTGCTGGGCTGTGGGTGGGATAGCCTGACCCTCCCTTGCTGGGCTGTGAGTGGGATAGCCTGACCTCCCTTACTGTGGGATAGCCTGACCCTCCCTTACTAGGCTATGAGTGGGATAGCCTGCCCTCCCTTGCTGGGCTGTGGGTGGGATAGCCTGACCCTCCCTTACTGGGCTGTGGGTGGGATAGCCTGACCCTCCCATGCTGGGTTGTGGGTGGGATAGCCTGCTGGACTCTTGTAGATCCAGAGGCCCAGCATCTGGATAATGTAAAAGTGGGGTAACAGAATGTTCCGTGGAGTTTTAAGTTGTCATCTGGAATGGGTACGGGCACATCTTGCCCAGACTTCCCAACATCTCCCCTGCAGGTCTGACTGAGTAGATCCCTCCCCTTTCACCTGCCCACCTGCCTGGACCCACCTCCTTCCTGCAGGGACCAGCTGTTCTGTACAACAGCTGTCGCCATGGGATACACCTGGCTGTAGTGACTCACACTCTTACTGGAAGGAGACCTGAAATCTCTCCCATTCCTCCACCGAGACCTTGCCAGGAAGCAGGAAAATGCACACACAGTTAGCGGGCCGGTCAGGGAAAGGCCATCTCACAGGTCAGGCGCTGACTCACTCTCCTGGGAAAGCCCAGATTTGGTCCTGGAGTCTGCCGGAATGCATGCAAAAGCTGACGAAGCCCAAGAATAACTGCCGGCTCAGGAACCTGTTTCCACACTGCCTTCACCTTCCTGACCTGGATGGAAGGTTTTCTGAGGAGGAGCCGCCTGCCCTCCCACATCTCTCAGGAAGCCCCTGTGGATCTTTAGCTGTGAGGAGCAGAGGCACACAACAGTCAAGCAATGGGCCACACACACCTTCGAGACAGCGCAAGGGCTGTGGCACAGGTCAGCCTATCTCTGCTCCAACTTTTCATAAACATCTCCAAAAACTCCCGTCCATCTTGTCTCCGTGTTTTCCGAACTAATAGTGCACCGCTGGCCTGTGCCAGCGAACTCACCTTTGGACATTGCAATCTTCTAAATTAATTTCTATGATGACACTAACTTTTTGCATGTGTGTGCACATGTATGTGTAGCTCAAGGAAGCCAGCAACTATGTCAGACGCCATGCTCTGTCATGCTCCACCCTATTCCCTCGAGACAGGGTCTCTCTCTCACTGGATGTAGAACTAGGCTAGTGGCCATCCCCCTGTCTCCAGCCATCACACACACACACACACATACACTCATGCACACACACTCACACACATGCGTGTGCACACACACACACACACACGTGCACCTCACCAGATGGTTGATGCCACCCTGTCCCAGCTCTGCTCTTACCAACTGAGTCACCTCTGTGGCTCCATTTTGTAATGGAGTCATTTTGTAATACATAACTATTTCAAAGCTGTTTTGTTCTATTGCTCCCTGACTGTGTGCAGTGTGCGAGGGCCTGTGTGGTGCCCTGAGGCGATGTAGGCATGCCTCTCTGGGAATGAATGAGGCATCACAGTTCAGCAAGTCTGAAGCTGTGTGCACGGTGCAAAGGCAGCATCAGTTTCCTGGATGCTGGGAGTTAGGGAGCTGCCTGGGACAGTTTGGCACATGTGGGCACGGCTAGCTGAAGAGACAAGTGTGCCCCGAGAAGGGTGATACCCCCAGTCAGGCCACGAAACGCTCTCTCCGTACAGCCACTTGCTATTGCTTTCAGGGCCAACGGGAACTTGTCTCTTTCATGGTTTTTCCAGTAATTCCCCAGACGGTGCTGCCAGGGCGTCCGTTGGGCTCACGCCCTGCTCTTCCCACGTTCATTGAGAACAGCTGTGGGAGGAACCGGCTTCTCCAGGCGTCCTGCTGTCTTCATCGTAAGCTCTGTTTATTTCTATTTTGTGTGTGTGCATGCCTTGCCGGCGTGTATGTCTGTAAAGCCCACGCGTGCAGTGCCCACAGAGGCTGGAAAAGAGTGCCAGACCCGTGATTGCCTTTCATGAGCTGAGACTGTCGTGTCATGTGGCACCTGAGTTTACATCAGCAGTGACAAGCGATCAAAGAGCCCTAGAACCAGCACCCTGGGCCTACAATGCTCCTAAGGAGCAAATCTCCCCAGAATCTGTCTTCCCCTCCCCCCACTGCCAGGCCCATCCCCCCTTCCTTCTGGGCTCACCAGGCTCCCTTGTGGGTGACTTGACCTTGGGAAGTCATGGCACCTGCTTGGGCTCCTCATCCAGTGGCAGTTTTAACTTTTCCTAATGGCTGATGCCCCCATGTCTGCAGTCACACTCTCATTCTCCACACAGCTTCTCCATGGAGCATTAGTTCTTCCCTCGAACAGGAGTGAACCTTCCATCTGAAAAGCTGACTTTAGTGCCATTTGCCATGAGCTTCGCATCACTGAGTCTTGATTTTCCTGTCTATAAAATAAAAAGGGGAAAATGTGTTCCTAGGGCTGGAGATGTGGCTCACTGGTAGAGTACTTGCCTAGCATGTGCAGGTTCTGGGCTCCATGCTCAACACACACACACACACATATGTATACACACGTGCACACACACAAGCACACGTATGTGCACAAACATACACACCTATGCATGCATACACACATATGAACACATATGGTCACATAAACATACAGACATGCACATTCATGCACACACCTGTGTGCGCGCAGGTACTTTCACATACAGACATGCACGCACATATACACGCACACACAGTGAGCAGAAGAGTGCAGCAGCTGGCCGTATCTCATGCACAGTCAAGAAACAGAGAGAGCTTGCTGTGCTCAACTCATGTTTCTTTTTAACCCTTCCAGTACTGCAGCCCACGAGGCAGTGCCATCCACACTAAGGGTAGCGTCTCTCATTAATCCTCCCTAGAAACAAAGGCATGCTCAGATGTGTGTCTCCTAGGTGATTCCAAACCTCTCCCAGTTAACAACCAAAATTAGCCATCGTAGGGGCTGGCAAGATGGTTCATGGGTTAATAGTGCTTACTGCTCTTGCAGAAGACCCATGGCGCCTCACAGCACCCATGTTGGGCAACTCACAGCTGCATGTAGTCTCCATCTCCAGAGGAATCTAATGCCTCTGACCTCTGAGAGCATCTGCACTCATGTGCATAGATCCATGTACAGGCACAGACACACACACATAAACACTCACACGCACGTGCACACACACTCACACACACGTGCACACACATACACACTCACACACACGCACGTGCACACACATACACACTCACACACACGCACGTGCACACACATAAACACTCACACGCACACACGCACATGCACACACACACTCACACACACGTGCACACACATACACACTCACACACACGCACGTGCACACACATTCATATGAACACACATACACATTCACACGCACACACACACTCTGAGACCTCTATGGGAATCTATAGGAAGGCCTTCACTTCCACACTCAAAGGTGCAATGCGTCCTTAGTTCAGTGATGCTTCATCTTCCATGGGCCCCTGCAGCAAAGCCCTGGGTGGGTGTGGCCAGACCGTCAGGCCCTAACAACTTGGGACCGCTGCTTCCGTCTTTCGCTTCCCTCCCACTTGAACGACTTTAACTGTTATCATCATCTTCCAGTATTATATTCATTTTTAAAGCTACTTCAAATCTATCATAGATCAAGAATTAAGTATGCATGTAATAGATAATTAATAATAATGAATATACATCGAAAGGTGGCATGTGCTGCTGTCCTGCCTGTAAGGCGTCCATCCAAACTGGAGGAGAACTTGGCAGTACTGCTAAAGAGAACTCATAGCCCAAAGGACCATTTAAATTTCTGCAGGGGAGGTGAGCCTCCTGGGCCCCTCAGTGGGGACAGGGAGACCAGGAAACAGCCATATGCAGGAGGCCTGAAGCCTCAGGGTGAGGAGCTGCCAGCCAGAGAGGAGACACATGATGGAGGAGACAGCAAAGGCAGGGAAGTGGCTTCTCAGAAGGGCTGGTGTTATGGGGGTGGGCCGAGGACCAGAAACTTCCTTGCGTCATTATGTCTAGAGTAGGGGAAACAGCAATGGTGTTGGAGTGAGCATAGGAATTGTGTGGGTTCACAGAGGCCACCCATGAGGCAGTGGTTTATAGTATTAGCCCACGAGGGCAGCAGAGAAGGGCTTCCTGCCTGGAAAGCTAAAGTCATGGCACTACAGTTTACATTACCTGCAATGAGCCTCTTTGATCTGGACTGAGCCTGTTCAGGGGCGGGGGCGTGGGGTGGGGAGAGAGAGAGTGTGTGAGAGAGAGTGTCAGGGACACACTAACCCTGGAGGCCACGTGGCTCATCTGAGGCAGACAGATTCCCCCACAGAGGTGAAGCCGAAAGTCAGAGCCGGCCCTCTACCCAGCCCCTGACACAGACCACTGACTGCCAGCTGGACTCTGCTTTGCTTGCACATCTCGTTGCCTCGGTGCTGTGTGGTTCTGATCCTGTATGCACAGGGTGGACAGGGATTACGGTGTTCTCTTCTCCTGCCACCCACCCCCTCGCTCTGGCAGCTGACCTGGACCCCGGCTTCAGCCCTGACCCCACTTCTTCCATTTCTCTCTCTCCTATTTTGGATGGAGTGTGTAGCAGGGTGGTGGCTGGCAGGACTGAAGGGGCCGGCGCTCAGAGGTCCTCACCTGCCATGTATGACATCCCTGTGACTCACCTGTGGCCTGGTTATACTTGTGTGTACACTGAGGAACTGTTGTTTGTTTTGTTTTTTAAGAGACACGCCTCTGTATTGTCAAGTGCTGTTGGTCACATTTTCCTGATTTTGGGTGGTCAACTGTGTACCTGGCCCTCAGCCAGCACCTCAGCCAAACTCGCCCAAGGCTGGCCATTGCCCCCTGAGCAAAAAAAAAAAAAAAAAAAAAAAGAAAGAAAGAAAGAAAAAAAGAAAAATATTCTCCTGGGCCTTCAGCCTCACAGAAGCCACAGTGTACAAACAGCAGTGACACCCAGCGAAGGTGAGGGAGGCTTTCCAAGCTCGCTGGCTGAAATCCAAGTTTGAACATTGTGAAGTGAAAGGCAGGAAGCCCCTGGCTACCGACGCGCTCACCTCTTCTCTAAACACAGCCAGCGGCTTATGCAATGCACCTGACTGTGAGCGTGAGCTCCGCAGGGACCAGCAGGACACTGCTGCAGAGGACACATCCTTTGCTCCTGCAGACCTAGGAGGAGGTGGTGACGCTGAGTCATCTGCTGTGACTCAGCAGCGGCCATTAGCTGGCCCCGGAGCAGACAGAAAATGAGAACAACTGTGCACTCCTCACTCTTTACAAAGAGTTTACAGATGAGGGCTGCAGCCCAACGGACAGACCCAGGCCCGTAACTGAACACTGGAGACCTTCCACCCAATGGCGATTTTGGTCACTTTAACCCAGCAAGAGTGAGTGCCCTCACGAAACAAACCCTTGCATGCCACAGCAGGACAGAACAAGACTCCATTAAGGGGAGATGGCTCAGTCAGTGAAATGTTTACCAGCAGCCACGGGAACCTGAGATTGGATCCCCAGCATCGCAGGAAAGGTCGGGCACAGTGTTGTTGGGAACCTGTAATCTTGTGGCAGCAGCAGACAGTAAGAGGAGGCTCCCTGGGCTTGTTAACCAAGCAGCCTAGCTGAATCAGGGAACTCCAGGGGCAGTGAGAGATGCTGCCTCAAAAACAAGCCAGTAAGCAAACAAATAAATACGGCCAACTGCGAACAAGGAAGACAAGCGAGAACCTGGACGGCTCTCTTCACATGCGCATGCACAAGCCGTGCCTCTGACTCCCTCGGCTCCTCATTCTGCCCCTACACAAGCACAAAGGCGACAGCGTCACCATTGGCTCTGATCGCCATTTGTTCTGTAAACAGCACACTGTGTCCTATGGTGGCCGCTCTAACAGATGTTAACTCCAGACCTTGGGTGCACAGGGGACCTTGCCTGGCATGGAGAGAACACTGTGTTGGGGGAATTATGAGGGGGCGGGGAGGGAACTATCACCAGTAAACAAGCTGAGGAAGTCAGAGGACCACTTGGGCTTTTGAAAGTGTGGGGTACCATCCTAAAGTCCCCACTTCTCACTGTGGTGACCACATTATCTGACCGGACCCAGTTCAGGCACTATGAAGGGTTTCTGTGGTGGCGTTAACATGGACCAGTCTGATAAGCTTTTGGCCAGTCTTGTCCTGACCTTGTAGCTCTGGTTCTTTCAGGGCCAGGCTTCCCTAACTGGTCACTAGCTCTGGAAGGTGACCAGATTCAAGCCTTGAGCCCTGAGGGACAAATTCTGGCACTTGATTCAGCCTTTCCAATGGATTCTCCCCATGTACTTTCCATGCATGGTAACATCCTGTCACTCAGTGGTTGCATGACTGTAGACAAATAGTCCCCGTCACGTGAGCCCTTGCTTCCAACAGTGACACGGGGTACCCCTCAAGTCCTATCAAGTTCACAGCGACCCCCCAGACAGTAGTCACCCCCCACAGGGGGGGGTTCTCAACCTTCCTGTGACCCTGAATTACAGTTCCTCTTGTAGTGGTGACCCCCCAACTATAAAATTATTTTCATCACTACTTCATAACTGTAATTTTGCTACTGTTGTAAATCATAATGTAAACATCCGATATGGAGAACGGCCTTAGGCGACCCCGTGAGAGGGATGTTCGGCTCCCAGAGGAGTCACCACCCCCACAGGTTAAGACTCATTGCCATAAAGGAGGCTTGAAAGTGCACAGAGGAGGCTCGGTGCCCACAGAGAAAGGCAGCCACAAGTCACCCAGGTAAGAAGCGCAGAAGAGACATGGAAACAAGTTGACGTAATCAGTCTCCATTGTAATAAATGCTTAGAAACGGAGATACATTGAACAGTATTGCCTGATGACAAGTATTAGGGAGCAAAGAGAGAAGCTGGGGGTGCAAGGAGGGACTGTGTCAGAGAGAGGGTAAGGCAGACTGTGAAGGTGTGCTGGCACCACCATCCTGGCCGGCGGAGAGCAAGGACCACTGTTCCCAAGGAGGAATGACAGGGAAGACGTGGACGGAGGGTCCAGGAGAGCAGAGGAAGTGGAAGTGCCAGGCCTGCGGGAAGGGGCAGGAATCTTAGTCCCTGTGCAGTGGTGAGATACAGAGGAGTGTGTGTGTGTGTGTGTGTGTGTGTGTGTGTGTGTGTGTGTGTGTGTGTATGCATGTGCATGAATGCACATGCTGGGGAAAGTTGTATAAATCTGTATTCAAATATATCACATGGGTTCAAGCTTATAATACGCAGTCTTGTGTATGTACCCTTATTAGCACAGGACATTAGCACAGGACAAATGACAGGTTGTGTTCTCTTCCTCGCTGGCCCCTTTCTGTGGGCTCACAGCCACCTACTGCCTATCCTGGGTAGGCTCAGAGCTCAACCCTGAGAACTAGAAACTACAAGGAGTGTTAGAAGAAGCAGGTGGAATTGGAGGGGGCACCAAGGAGTGTGTGGAAGAAGTAAGTGGGGTAAGGAAGGACCAAGGATGGTGGAGACAGAGCAGGGGTGTGACCTGAAGGAATGATTGGGTGTGAGAGGGAACAAGGCATCATGGGTAGGAGAAAAGTGAAACAGGGTGTGAGTGTAGGTAGGTGAGAGGTCCCCGCCCTTCCCTGTGGA
Organism: Acomys russatus; assembly: GCF_903995435.1. Taxonomy (NCBI): domain Eukaryota; kingdom Metazoa; phylum Chordata; class Mammalia; order Rodentia; family Muridae; genus Acomys; species Acomys russatus. Next base: position 50,079,259 of record NC_067162.1, on the reverse strand, counting down.
CTCTGGCAGCTTCCTAACCTCTGTTAGGCCACAACTATGGGCTAAGGCTTGGATGAGCAACCTCTTGATTGTCGCCCTGCCCACTGGCTTTTCAGAGAGTTGGACATCTCTCTCACACACATACACACACTCATACACACATGCACACGCACACATGCATGCACAGGCACAGGTCCACACTCCCTAGAGCTGGTCCTTAGCAGCTGTTCCTCTGTAAGCCAGTAGGCGTGGAGCTGCTGACAGGCTCATGAAGTGAGGCTTGTGCTAACCGGTACCACAGCTACAGGAGGCAGGGTTCCTCCTGCACAGAGGTAAAGAAGCAACAAGAGATTGCATCTTAGCCACCTTTCCTGTCGCTGTGATTTTCACGCACAGCTCCAGGGTGTGACTCCATGATGGTGGGGGATGAAGGTAGCAGAGCTGAAAGGAGTTGGTCATATCATGTCTGCTATCAGGAAGCAGAGGATGGCGCAGGCTTGTGCATAGCCAGCCTTCTCCTTTCTATACAGCATAAGGGATGGTGCCGCCCACAGTGGGCAGACTTTCTCTGCACAGCTCCCAAACACCTTCCCCTTGCTGCCCTCCTAACACAATGGAAAGGTTAGCCAGACCTGCGTGGTCGCTCTCAATGAGCACCCTGCCCCTTCTGGGCCTCCAGAGCAGGCAACTTTAATCCTAATGGCGTGTGTGTTCCAGCAGTACTGCTGTGTCCTGAGCACTTTGCTGACAACATTCACACAGGGCTGAGGACTTTTTACGTCAACTTGAGTCATAAGCTAGAGTCGCGTGGGGAGAGGGAACCTCAGCTGAGAAAATGGCCCCTCCAGACCGGCCTGTGGGAAATTTTCTTGATTGATTATTAATGATTTATGTGGCCACAGGGCCCAGCCCACTGTGGGTGGCGCCATCTCCGGGCTGACGGTCCTGGGTTCTATAACAAAGCAGGCTGAAGGGAGCAAGTAAACAGCATCCCTCCACCGCGGCCTCTGATTTGGTTCTTGCCTCCAGGTTCCTTCCTTGAGCTCCTGCCCTGGCTCAACCTGGACTTACAAGCTGTGAGAGCAACTCCCTGAGTTGTTTTTGGTCATGGGGTTTTGTGACAGCAATAGAAGCCCTAACTAAGACAGCATTAACATGCTATGTAAAGAGAGGATCCAGGACGTGTAAATGTTGAGGCGCTCCTTTCCTGGATCCTGGAAGAGATACAGGGAAGTGATGGGTGAGAGTGTACCACAGGGTCAGGTGTAAAATGGTCCCCACACACTTGAGCGTTTGAATACGCAGTCCCCAGGTAATGGTGGTGCTTGGAAAGGCCTAGCTGAGGGGTGTGGGGGAAGGGCTAGAGATGCACAGCTAGTCCATGCTCAGGGGTTCCTGTCTGAAGTATCTGCTTTCTGACCCACCCAGATGTATGTAATGGGTCAAACTGCAGGATCCCACTGCGACAGCTGTTCTTCCCTCCCTGTGAAACTGGAAGCTCAGGGAGTCCTTCCTTCCTTCCGTCCTTCCTTCCTTCTTCCCTTCCTTCTTCCTTCCATCTGTCCTCCCTCCCTCCCTTCCTCCCTCCCTCCCTTCCTCCCTCCCTCCCTTCCTTCCTGGGCCAACGGTGATGGCTCACTAGGTAAAGTGTTCGCTGAGCAAGTGTGAAGAGCTGAGTTCAACCCTGAGAACCCTGAAGAGGCAGCATGGTGGCTTGTACTCGCAATGCCGAGCTGGGGAATCAGAGATGGGGGCTCCCTGGGGCTCCCTGGCCTCGTTGGTGATCTCCGGGTCCCAGTGAGGTACCATGTCTCTAAAACAGGGTGGGAGGCACCCGAGAAATGGCACCTGGGGATAACGACTGCAAGCGCACGCACATACACTCACACACTCGTCTTCCTCTAAGTCACTGTCCTTGTCACATATTTTAGTGCAGCAGGAGCACACAGTAAGTCAAAGGCTCCTGTGACCTTCAGCAATCTCTCAGATTGTTCAGAGACAACCCTGTGTGGCTCTCAGCAATCTCTCAGATTGTTCAGAGACAACCCTGTGTGGCTCTCAGCCTCCGGGTAGCATCCCAGCTCCCTAACCCACCAGCCCAGCAGGAAGCCCAAGCAAAAGCCTGCTCCCTGTGGAGAAGAGAGCCCCAGGCAACTTGCCTCCCACTGTGGCAGATGGTCAGGACAAACAAGTGCTCAGAGACCAGCTTAGAAAGTGATCTACATTCCCCATAGTTGCAGTTTTGAAAGAGCAGGCGGAAGTGAAAAAGCTAGCTAGCTAGGGTGATGTCTAGATGAGTAGGTAGGCGGGAAAATATTATCCAAGTCCAGCTCCCTCTCCTGAGCTTCTCAGCACTTCCCGGCCTGTGTGGGTGTCGGAGGCAAAGTGTCCAGAACATAACGGAACTGACGGAACCCAGGCATGATTTGGAACTGGCACTGCCTGCTCTGGAGACGCAATGGGCGGGGGCAGGGTGCTCTCCGTGTAGCCCTCGGCTCCGTGAGGAGGGCAGGAGCCAAAGGGTGCTTGAGAGATCTGCAGGCTGTACAGATGAAAGCAGATATCCTTGCCACGTTCCATGCCACGTTCCATGCCACGTTCCATGCCACGTTCCAGCAATGCCATCTGCCCCTGCCTTACGTCAGGGCTGCCGTGGACCGGCTTGTGTGTGGCCTCTCCCCCCCAACTTCCTTCCCAACTCCCCACAGCCTCCTCTTCCTCCCAGCTGATTGTCCTCCAAACAAAGGCAACAGGCGTCTCCTCCCAGTGGCATGACCTTCCTTGTTCCTTGAAGTTGTGTGTCTCTTTCTTCTCTCTCTCTCTCTCTCTCTCTCTCTCTCTCTCTCTCTCTCTCTCTCTCTCTCTCTCTCTCTCTGTTGTTGTTGTTGTTTGAGACAGGGTTTCTCTGTGTAGCCTTGGCTGTCCTGGACTCACTTTGTAGACCAGGCTGGCCTCAAACTCACAGCGATCCGCCTGCCTCTGCCTCTGGAGTGCTGAGATTAAAGGCGTGTGCCACCACACCCGGCTTCTCTTTCTTCTCTTTAAGAAAATAAGTTTCTGGGTCTGAAACACTTCCCAAATTAAACAAGGGGCTCAGAGAAGAGCGCCTTTCGCTGTGAAGGACAGACCGCGAGGCAGAACCTCATGTCAGTGAGTCAGGCGCGCTGGCTCCCACTGGGTATACAAGAGAGCTTGACTCTGCAGATGTAACGTACTGAGATGACATACAGGGTCCAGGAGGCCTGAGCAGCCCGGCCGCAGCGCTCCCCTCCCCTCTCTTCATCTGCACGGCCATCCAGTGCCACAGACATCACAAAGAGGGCCATGCCTGGTCTCCAGTCACTGCAGCCTTTGCCCTGCCACTCTGTCTACAGCAGCGAGGACGTGATCTCATGCCCGCTGTCCATCTGCGGGACAATCCCTGTGGACCCCTCAGGCTCTGGCTTCTCATAAGTGAGGTTCACAGCACACACGCTTCACTCTCTACAGGGGCTTCCTGGCCACTTGCAGGTGGAACCTAGCTCCCCCTGCATGACCTGCTCAGGATCTCTCTGTGGGCAGCCAAACCTGGGACCTGGTTCCCAGAGCAGGAGCATCGGACAGTCTCAAGGCTTAGAGAGAATCAGGCTGATGTTTCATCCTGTTCTGCAAAGCAGGGCCAAGTTTTCCTGTCTAGAACTCAAGTAACTGAGATGAGAAATCATGGGTTCAAAGCCAGCCAGCCCGGGCTGTGCAACAAGGCACAGGCTCTAAAACAAAACAAGACTAGACTGTATGGCAGTTTGCAAGGTGGTTACCCAGGGTCCATCAGGAACTGTTTGCATCCTGGGCACCTGTGGTGTCAGGAATTCCAAGCACCATGAGCCTGGCTTAGGAGAAACTCAATTCAAACCCAGCGTCACCTTGGCTTAGCTACGAAGTTGGTGACAAGTCCACAGCATCCGTTCATTCCATCCTCTCCCTAGCTCCATCCACCCGTTGTGAGCCATCCCAGGGAAGACACCAAGCCTGAGAACTCTGCCTTGCGCAGGATGCAGATGGGGGAAGGCGAGGGAAGGAACTTGTAAAATGGGATGATGAGGAGCAAATGTCGCTCGTGAGCCAGATGTCAGGGCTGAGCCCTGCAAAATTACGCATTATGTGACACGTTAGGCACTCCACCATTAGAATGTCCTAGAACTCCCTATAGTGCCAGTATGCCAGATCACCTGTGCGAAGCTCAGCCATCCATTTCCCATGCATTTCTTCCTCTGTCTGTACACTGAGTCATGACACAATGTTGTGTGCTCATATTCGTGTGAGTGTGGAGGACAACCTCTGAAAGTGTTCACCCCTTTTTTCCAGGCAGGGTCTCTCTCAGTGGCCTTAAGCTAACCAAGTACATTGCCGTGCTTGGCTTTTTACCTCCTGTCTGGGACTCACACCTGGGCCCATATGTGGGCACAGGAAGCATATTATTGACTGAATCATCTCCCCAACACCCAAAACAGTACTTAAAACTCCACTTAGGAAAAGTCCGTGTGGGACAGGCTGGAAGGGGGATCCATGGCTAAGAGTGTCACTGGGCTTCCAAAGAGTCCAGGCTTGGATACCAGAGCCCACACAGGAGCTTATAGCCATCATAGCCACAGTTCCAGTGAAGTCAGTGCGCTCCTCTGGCCTACATGGCATGCAGGCAGTGCACATACACAGAGGCAAATAACTGATACACAGAAAGTAAAAACACGCCGGGCATGGTGGCGCACACCTTTAATCCCAGCACTTGGGAGGCAGAGGCAGGGCGGATCGCTGTGAGTTCGAGGCTAGCCTGATCTACAAAGTGAGTCCAGGACAGCCAAGGCTACACAGAGAAACCCTGTCTTGAAAAGAAAGAAGAAAAAAAGGAAGTAAAGACACAAAACATAGAAAGAATGAAGGGTCAGTATGAGAGCAGGTTTTGAAGTTCCGCCATGAAGTGTCTTCCCTGACCCTTGCCAGCCTCATGTCTTTTTTCGGAGTGATTGGGGCGGGGCGGGGGGGGGGGGAATGGCGGTGGTGTGGGTTAATGTGTGTGTGTTATGTTGATTCACATACTGGAGGTGTGGGTGCGGAGCCACCTCTCTGTCCTGATTCCAGAGCTTGTCTTCTGTCTGCTGACAGGCTGGCAGGGCCAGTGCCTCCTACAGCCTTTTCGTATCCCCCCAGACTGAGGCTGCTGCTGTGGTCTCCGCTGCTGGAGAAGGGCTCTCTCAGCCCCGGGCCTCCCATTGCCGCCTTGTGGGAAGTGTTTTGCAGCTCTAGAGCTTTTTATGGACGGAGCTCTGTGGCCTCATTTCTATCGCTTGTCCTCAGAGTACCTCTGAGTGCTCCTGCGGCAGCCTCCTGCCTGAAGACCGAGAGTGTAGCCACAGGCAGGCATCAGATACCAATGTGGGCCCCAGAAAACAAAAGGCGACGTGTGCCCTTCTGGGCCCGAGAGTCTAATTAAGGACACCAAATGTTTACAAATTGCAAACAACAACAAAAACCTCTACTTCGATTCATAGGAATGGAAAATAAAGCAAGCTCTCAGTGCTCTGGGTCCTTTGCCCCAGTGCATTCATACAAGATGTCCTGTGCTGGCCGGAACCCTGATTTTCCCACTTTGTCACTCTAGTGTCCACTGTGACCAGGTACCATGTACATGGGAGCAACTCTGCCTGGAATAAAAAAGGCAGCTGGGGAGATGGGTCAGGCAATAAAGTGCTGCCGAGTTTGGGTCTGAGTGTGTGTGTGTGTGTGTGTGTGTGTGTGTGTGTGTGTATCTGTGTACATGCACACACATGAACATAAGCATTGATGGATATTGGGGTTCTAATGTGTATGCGTGCATGTATGCATAGGCTGCTGCCTTTGGAAGCTACAGGTTAACCTCTGGTGTAGCTCTCTAGGAACCAGCCACTCTGGTTTGTTTATGTGTGGGGTGCACATGTGTGTCACATACACACATGTATGGGTGAGTGCACACATTCATATGTATACATGTAAAGACCATAAAAAGGTATTGGGTGTCCTATTACTCTCTTCCTTATTCCTGTGAGACAGGGTCTCTTCCAGAATCTAGAACCAGGTGGACAGCAAGCCCCTGTAATGCTCCTGTGTCTGCCTGCCTGCAGAAAGCACCAGGTTTGCAGGTTCATGGCCGTGCCTGGCTTTTTACATGAATGCTGGGGATTTGAACTCAGGTCTTTACGCTTGTTGGGCAAATGTTCTTTCCCACGGAGCCTTCTTTTCAGCTTTCCTTCTTGTTTTTGGAGACAGGATCTCTCACTGGCCAGAAACTTACCACATAGGCGAGGCCAGCAGGCCATCGGACCCCGGAGAACTACCTGCTTCTGCCTTGCCAGTGCTGGGTTTTAAGCTTAAGCCATTATGATTGGCTTTTTACGGGGTCTGGGACTCAAACTCAGGTCCTTGTGCTCTCAAGGCTGAGCTGTCTTCCAACCCAACTGCCAGACTATCTCAGAAGTCAGTGGACGACCCAGCTTCTCCTCATGGGTAGCCGTGCGTGGGGCAGAAATTACTTTCTTCCATTACCCAGCTATTATAAATCTATTGACATTTGATAGGAAATAAAACTTGTGACAACAACAACAGGAATGTCAGTCCCATCCCCCTCTCATCCTGCAGGGAGGACCCCTTCAACAGTGCCCCTGCGGTCCGCAGTGCTAAGCACAGTTCTCCTCAGCAGCTGCCGAGTGGTGTGTTGTTCACTTTCCTCCTTGCTATGACAAAATGCCCAACAAATGCTGCTTTAAAAGGAAAGGTTGGGTGTTTGAGGGTGGAGAGTGTGTTTGTTTTGTTTCTTGGCTCACAGTTTGAGGATGTGGTCCGTCGTGGAGATGAGTGCGTGGTGGCAGGAATGTGAGGCAGCTTGTCGCGTTGTGTCCGCTGTCAGGAATCAGGGGAATAGAAGGATCGGTGCTTAGCTCACTTTCCTCCTACTGTTCACTCCATACCAACAGCTCATGAAATAATGCCACCCACAGTTAGAGGGAGCCCTCGTACCTCACTCTAGAAACTTCCTCACAGACACGTCCAGAGATTTGTTCCCATGGTGATCTAAGTTTCATCAAGTAAAATTCACCACCACAGGCCATATGTGTGCATATACAGTCACAGAGTTGCTGTGTATTGATTGTCTTCCAAACGGAAGCGCTCCATTCTGGAGTTAAGTCTCAGGAAGCAAACAGCTCACAAGTCTTAGGACGTCCCTGAAACTCACCAGGCTCACAAAAGCATTCTGTCCTCAAGGATATATAAGAAGTAAGGACTGGTTAGGAGAGAGCGTTCTCAGTCCTGTGACGCGGCCTAGAGTGAGCAGACCACGCCATCCTTCCAACTTTTGTGAGTCGTCACCCAGACTGGCACAGATTCTTGGTGACACAGCTGCCTTTGAGTAATGCACACTCTTGTAAGGAACTCTTCACTCGTATGCCTGTAAGTAACACCAGGCTGGACTTCCACTGTCACTCACCCATCAGTGACATTTGATCGTGTTTCCTTAGGAACAGTGTCACAAAACTTTGCTCATCAGCCACACAGGCCTCATTGAAAGAACTTCTCCTGAGGGCTGATTTTAATCATGGGAGTGAAAAGTGAGAGGAGGCACAGGTGGTGGGACGTGGGGATGACCTTTAGAGAAACATCAAGTCACGAGACAAAGACAGTTCTGGAAGACACCATGTCAACAGTAGCGGCTCCTGCCGCCTCCCCACTTGGCTCCTGAGTAGATAATAAGTAATTGTACCCAGTAGCTTTGTCACTTCCAGTCCCCATATTGTTTCCATCACCGTGTCACGCTCGTATCCCAACCGTGTCCCGCCTCCGCAGCTGTGGCTGCAGTGCCTGCCTGCCCACAGCAGCAGCACTGCGCTCGACGGCATCGTCCTACCCACCGCACACTTTCCTCTCTGCTGACCAGATGTTCAGGCAACCGCTCCTTCTTCATCTTCTTTTTCCTCACTGAGTTAGGGCCGAAGACATGGAATGTAACTAACTTGACACTCTGTCCATTTAGGAGTGAAATCTCATATTTTCTTAGAATCAGTGGTGGAAAAAAACCCAAACTGCTCAAAGGAGAGCTATTTTCTAGACAATCCTGATTTATCTGGAGCCAGAAAATCAAAGGCAACTATAAAAGGTGGATTTTTGTGAGAACATTTTTTTTTTATCATTACCTTAAAGCTGGCTTGTGTTTAGAATGTGCAAATTGGAAGCAGACCGAGTAGCGGCTGCTGCTAGTGGCTCTGGCTTTTTGAAGTAGTGGAAAAGTTCAGATATGAGCCAGTCAGTTTGCCTATGTGGAGCAGGCCTGTGAGTCCTGAGCTATGTTCTAATGAAGGAGCCCTGAAGAGGCCCTGCCCACTGAGGTCTGTCTTTTAAAAGATTTGTTTTGTTTTTCTTTAATGTGTACATTACTTGTGTGTGTTTGTGTGCGTCTTTGTGTATGTGTGTTTATGCGTGTGTCTGTGTGTGTTTGTGTGTGTGCATGTGTGTTTATGTGCACGTGTGTTTGTATGCATGTGTATTTGTGTGTGTATGCTCCTGTGTGTATGTGTGTGTGTGTGTACCTGTGGATGCCAGGCTTTGGGTCCTAGAGTTACAAGTGGTTGTGAGCTGCTGGACACAGGGACCACACCCAGGGCCTCTGCAAGAGCCTCAGTGCTCTTAACTGCTGAGCTGTCTGTCTAGCCCCTGCCTTTCCCTCTTCCTTTATGTTGCCCAGAGCCCCAGCCTGTGGGTTGGAGTTGGCCACATCGTAGGTCTTCCTTCACTTAAACCTCCCTGGAAACACCCACGCACAGATGTGCCCAGGGTGTGTCTCAGGTGATTTAAAGATAAGTCAGGTTGACAGCGAAGATGACCGTTTCTCTCAGAAACATTCCTTCTCTCCCAGGAAAGAAACACCGCTGATGCCTGCTGTGCTCACGACTCAACGGTGGCCTCAGAGAGACAGCTTTCTATTTTCCTCTTTTCTGTCTCTTTCTTTGCCTAAGTGTGCTCTGTGGTACTCTGGGCATCTCCACTCTTTCTCTCTTTTGCCATGTGGCCAATTCACAAACCTTTGTGCCTTAACCCAAATAGGTCAGGTATGTCTTTTCACCTCCCTTCTGCTACTGCTGAGACTCAGCTTCCTGTCCTGTTGTTTTTCTCTTAATCTTTATTTAGAAAGGAAGGAAGGAAAGGAAAGAAAAAGGAAGGAAGGAAGGAAGGAAGGAGGAAAGACAGCAAAGATCAACACTTAGCATCTCCCGAACATCTCTGGCAGTAGTCTTGTTCTCTGAAAATGACTTTGAGAGAGTCTGTCTGTGGACGATGCAGGAAAACCACACAAATGGAATGGCTCAGTCCACTGATGTGTGGGTGCATGGTCAGCTCGGTCCATGCATGGTCCGCTATCTGAATTAGGGTGAGTCTGCTAGCACTGTATGTTCCCCAGCTTTCAACTCCCGAGGGATAAAAAGTTAGCACAGTACCCAAATTAATCACCACTGACAGCAGATATAATTGAATAACAAGACCATCATGGAAGAGATACAACACATATGGAAAATGACCCACATTGATTTGCCCTAGGATGGGCTAAGACGTGGCCGTTATTAACTGAGCGGCGATTTTTCTCTGCAAAATTGAGCCTGGGAGACACAGAGAACAACGGGAGTCACTGACAAACATCACCGGTTCTTTTACATATAGTGTTCTGTCTGCATGGACACCTACAGGCCAGAAGAGGACACCAGATCACATTATAGATGGTTGTGAGCCACCATGTGGTTGCTGGGAGTTGAACTCAGGACCTCTGGAAGAGCAGCAGTGGTCTTAACCCCTGAGCCATCTCTGCTCCCCAACAGGCACAGGTGTGCCTGATAGAAGAGACCAGAGGAGAGTTCTGGGATCTAAGACAATATTCACATGCTCCCCCCCGCCACACACACACGCATGCATACACAGACAACACACACACACACACACGTGTGTACACATGCACGCGAGTGCATACACACCACCGATGGCTCTGCTTCCACATGCATCAGCGGTATGGCCCATAGACTCATCTTCCCCCGACTCTCCAAACTTAAATCCCAACAAGTTGTCTGGACACTGCGGCCTGAGAATCAGGTCTCGAATCCAGGACAAAATGAAAGCCGAATTGTCCGTGTTCCTCTTCACAGAGGTAGAATCCTTGAGGCTAGGTGTTCCCCACAGGGTAGCTGCCTTCTGAGTCCCCTGTGGACAGGGGTGGACAGGGGTGGACAGGGTGGGTGGTACCAATGCTTGCTTGAGACCCACAGGGCAAAAGGGGCCTGTCAGCTCTGTTTGGGCCGAGCAGACTGTGGTCAGAACCTCTGAGGCTTGCTTTGGCAGAGAACAGCGACTTCTCCCCTCCCTGCGGCTCAGCTGCAGGATTATCTCTGGAAGAAAGGTCTTGAGAGACAGAGGTAGAGGTGGGAGGTGAGGAGGAAGGAAGGCGGAGCTGCCTTGACTCAGAGCTGACATCACAGCGCTGACATCACAGCCTTGTCTGTGGTGTCTGCGTGCACTCACAGAACCATGAGAACGGCTTTCACTGTGGTGCCGCGGCAGTCACCCATAATTTGTTGGGGTTCTGAAAGAAAAAGGGGGGAAACATTTAGCTCTCTGTTTTCTTCCCATACTCATGTCTTAAGAAAACTTTACAAAACTTGTTCCCTCAAGGAAATAGGGGAGGTGGGGCGATTCCCAGCGTTTGAAAACTTGTCTAAGGGGAAACTTTCACAAATCTTCTCAACAATCTTACCCATCATCAAGTGCCAGCTTCCTGGCCTCCTGACCTCCTGGCTTCCTCACCTCCTGGCTTCCTCACCTCCTGGCCTCTTCACCTCCTGGCTTCCTCACCTCCTGGCCTCTTCACCTCCTGGCTTCCTCACCTCCTGGCCTCCTGACCTCCTGGCCTCCTCACCTCCTGGCCTCCTCACCTCCTGGCCTCCTCACTTCCTGCCTCCTGGCCTCCTGGCCTCCTGCCTCCTGGCCTCTTGCCTCCTGGCCTCCTCACCTCCTGGCCTCCTCACCTCCTGGCCTCCTCACTTCCTGCCTCCTGGCCTCCTCACTACCCTCTTGGATTTGTTCTCTCCATTCTAACCTGGGTGTTCTAACTCTGGCCCTGGACACGGTGCCTTATCACCTCTTGATGCAACTCAGGTGTCCTCAGCCGAATAAGCATTGACTGTGTTGCCACCCAACTCCAGTCAGGGCAGCCATCCGCAGACAACGGACATATGTCCAGGTGTGATCTGACAAGGTCAGCCTGTGGTGCTTGACCTGTGAGTCTCCCCTGACACTTTAGTCTTGTGCTCAGAGCTTTCCAGTCGCCTCACATGCCATGTACATCCCTGTCCTGACTCCCACAGGGCTCCAGAGGCACTAAGCTGTTTCTGACTCCATCCTCCCAGTCATGTAAGGACCTACACTGGTCACTCGCGGAGGCTTCAGTGACTCCTAACAGAAGGTGAGGATAGCCAGCCCAGCACCTCTGCCTGTGCTTTCTGGGAAATGCGTTTAGGCTGGGCAGAATGCAGATGGACATCCGGGAAGTTCACGGGGCCAGACGTAAGCAGGACAACATCGCCGAGACAGCGCTGTTCAGTGAAGCTGCCATGCAGAGCTCCATCAGAGCTGGTGACTCACAAGCTGGACAATTGTCATTGAAAATTAAGTGGTCCAATGGCAGACACATTGCCACAGTGTCCTGACACCTAAGAATGCTGAGAACACAAAACAAATGCAGTGAGCCGTCCATGGGAGTTTTGCTGATCTCCACAGCAAAAGGAGTGCGTGCTGGCCTGCTGGAAGCCAGCAACGGATTCCGTCTCTACTTGCTGAGGAATAAAAGAAAATCTGAAATTGTGGCCTAGTGGCCTACAACTGAAATCCCAGCACCCAGGAGGGTGCGAAAGGGAGAAGTCTGTGAAAAGCTGAGGTCAGAGATCAGCCTGGGCTATCTAGTGTGACCTTGTTTCAAGGAAAACCAAGGGGGGAAAAAAGGATGGGTGGATAAAGGAAGAAGTGCGTAGAGACAGAAAGAAAGGAAGGGGTGTGTGTGTGTGTGTGTGTGTGTGTGTGTGTGTGTGTGTGTGTGTGTGTGTGTGTGTGTCTACACAGTGGGGAAAGGGAAGCCAAAGATGGAGGAAGAGAAAATAACCTCAGTGGCTGGGTTGTAACTCACTTGGTAGGGCGCCTGCTTAGCATAAAGGAAACCCTAGGTTCAATCCCACACCCCATAAACTAGGCACAGTAGTCCATGTCTGGAACTCCAGCCCTTGGAAGGTGGAGGCAGGAGTACAGGCAGGAGTTCAAAGTCATCCTTGGTTATATTGTGAGGATAGCCTGGGCTACACGACACCTAGTCTTGAAAAAAGAAAAGAGAGAGAGAAAAAGAAGAGGAGAAAAGGAGGAGGATAAAGGAGGAGCTGCGCCTCTGCCTGCACTTGCATACTTCTCCTGAAAAGTCAGGAGAACCTTCTAGAACAGTGACTCTCTGCCTTCTTAACACTGCAACAGGCTCTCTTGGTACACATCATTCTGCCTTCACCTCACAGGAGCTCAGAGTTTCTTGTATGTAGGTGAACTCTCTACTAGGGTAACCCACACCCCAGCTCTGATCCTCAACCAATTTACAGAGTTTTGTATTATTGGATTAGAGTTACAGAGAAACCAACTCGCATTTAAATGCATAAGGGAACAGTTGGCAGAAGAGAGAGTACAGGGCCTGCAGTGGCTCCCGGGGGCCCCTCCACAGAGCCCAGCCTTCTCAGACACATTGTCCTCTATTTGGGTGACACTTTTTCCCCCATCGGCTCTTCAGAGTTCCAGAAACAGTAATTAACACAGTGTAGAGGTTGGACTGTGCAGTTTACCCTGGCTCTCGGTTAATTAGCTAATTGCTCAACTAGGAAGTGAAGGTTTGTATATCGAGTTATCAGGACACAGGTGCGTGTGCGCGCGCGCGCGCGCGCACACACACACACACACACACACACACACACACACACACACACAGAGTCATCTGCAAAGCTGCTCCCCACCAAAACATAAGATACTCACATGCTGAGACACGACAAACAGGGCAGCTGCAGGAGAGGCTGCCAGGCCCTCCAAGGCAGGTGGGGGCTGTTGTTTCAGCTTTTCCACTTTCCAGCGGGAGGGGTGAATCATCAAAGGCCCAACCCTGCTTTTCCAGGGTGTGGCTGCCTCCTCGCTGCACAGACAGCTGTTTGTCCTGTGCCTCCCGGAGGGCCCAGAGGAAAAGGCTTGTTCCTAACACAACCTAAACCTAACCCTGCTCCTGGGGCTTGGGGTCCGAAGCGCTGTGGGAGTGGAGGGCTGTGAAAGGCTGCCCGCTGTCCTCATGTCCCAGCTGAGCAGCAGGCCTAGTTAGCTTCTTCTCAGCCTTTCTTAAGAATTGAATCCTCCAGTAGGCAATTGAATTAGGTGTGTTTACAGTGTACCTTGGGGTATTCTGATATGTGCATAGGCCATGAAGTGATCTCTACAAGCAGGCTGGCTGAGAGAACCCACCTCTCACTGACTCCCCTCACCTTCTGTTTGACAGGAGAACTCTTACAAAGCTAAGGCTGCGGCTCAGCTGCTGGGCAGGCACCCTACCAACAGGAGCTACACCCTCAGCTCCAATTCCATCTTTCTCCATCCCTGTGGAGAAAACGCCACTGTGCATAGACCTCGAGATGGGTTTCCTTTCCTTCAGGTTGACAGCCGGGAATGGGGTTACTTGTTACATACTGGGCAAAGACATGAATAGGCCAATCTCTAAAGGAGACCTCTCCCGGCTTTTAAAAAGCTACTTATTTTGGTTTTAATTATATGTATATATGTGCATGGGTGTGTGCATGCGGGAGAAGGCTTGAGGCCAGAGGCATGGCTACCCTGGAGCTGGCATTACGGTGACGTGGGTCCTGGGAGCTGAACTCAGGTCCTCTGCAAGGGCAGTAAGTGCTCTCACCACCACCACGTTGATACCTAAGTGACACTGAGGCACGCTAGGTGTCAGACTTGAACACAGGCAGTGCCACAGTCACTGTTCCTTACCGTCACGTCATGTTGCCAGCTCGCCTACTCTACCGTGCTGAAGAGCACGTGGATTGAGCCCATTACCAGGCCCTGGTTACGCGGTTACGCAGGATGTTCACCAAGGATTCCCTCCACGATGACCCTGAGCCACCACCCACAAAGCTATGCTTTCTGGAAATGACTGGCATTGTTTAGTCAGCGGCTTTGACTCCCCATAGGAGAGCCCATGTGGGCCAGTCCTCACAGCTCTATCCCTGGACACATGAAGAGACTTAGGTGCTGGAACAGAATCTTATAACAAGTTGCTTTTGTAAGTGAGGACGTTTTTCTCCACACCGTCATGGGCCATGCGCCTAGTAACCACTCCGCTGCTTTCCAACGTACGCCAGAGCTTGGGGAAAGTTTTATGGGCTTCGGAGTGGAACCTCAGAGTGCTGGGTGAGCGATGCCCCGGAGGAAGTTAGACCAGGACACAGGCAGAAGTCAGGCAGGTCATCAAAGCAGTCACGCAGCTTCAAGGACAAGTGGGACTCCGCCTGCCTCAAAAACCTGGAGTTGCTCACCTAGAGACCCGGGTAGAGAGCAGGGAAACAGGGGAAACTGTGCCTTGTGGGTAAATTGGGTAAATATGGGCAAGGTTTTGTGGGTAAAGTGTCCATATCCCAGGAATGCACAGTAACACGCCAGCCATGGGGCTGGGACACTCGCTGAATGTGCTCCAAGGGTGAGCGTGAGGAACAGAGCTGGGAATTCCCAGAATCCTCGTAAAACTGGGTATGGTAGCATCCTTAATCCCCATGTTCCTATGACAAAATGGGAGTTGGTAGCAGGAGAGTCCCCAGAAGTTGGCAAGCCAGAGAGCCAGGTATGAGGTAGCAAGGTGGAAAGCTAGTACCAACTCAGGAGCTTTCCCACGAGTGTCACATGTATGCCATAGCATACATGTGTTCTGCTCACACATATGAACACACACACACACACACACACACACACACACACACACACACACACACCTGCAATCCTAGGGCTATGGAGGCAGAGTGATGAGTAGGAACACCCAGTGACGTCATCAGGATCCTGTTCTGACCTCCCCGCAGCTGGTGGGCGTGTGCTGTTGCTAAGGTCCTAAAGTTATGGTCACTGTTGTCTTTGAAGACCCTTCTGTGACATTCCCGCTCAGGCCATCAAGTATGCTACTAGACACTCTGGGGTGACCCTTCATGGTGACCAGATAGCAACAAGGAATTTGGGGTCCCCTGAATGGCTGTGGCCTTGTCAGCTACTGTCCAAACCACTCTTCTGTAGCAATCATGTCCCAGAGGGCGGGCAGGCTCTACGGATTTTAATCAGTGGGTATGTGGTTAATATCGATTGTCTTAACGGGATTTAGAGTCACTATGGAAACAAATCTCCGTGCACATGTGTGAGGGATTATTTAGATTGGGTTAACTGAGGTGGAATGACCTACTCCAAAAATCTGCGTGGATCCATCCCGTGGGTCGGGGCCCTAAGTGGAATAAATGACCCGAGTGACCTGAGCAGCAGTGTCCATCTCTCTCTGCTTTCCGACTGTGGCTGTAATGAGACCAGCTGCCTCTCTGTCCTGCCTGCTCGACTTCCTTCCTATAAATTCGGATTAAGTCTTTCTTTCCTTCCTTCCTCTCCTCCCTCCCTCCTTCCTTCCCTCCCTCCCTTCCTCCCTCCCTTCTTCTTCCCTCCCTCCCTCCTTCCTCCCTTAAGTTGCTTTTTGCCAGGGATTTTGTTGCAGCAAAGAGACAGTAACTAACACAGGTCCCTACAGTCCTTACAGACAAGTGGGGGGATTTCACAGCTAGCCCATGCTGAGGGGGTGACCAGGAAGCTGTACCACCCGACAGACATTTCTGAGAGACAAGTAACACTCCTGCTCAGTCCTGGGTTGCTCCGGACATGGTCAGCTCTAACCTGAGGTGTCCTGGGGTGCTTCCTGAGGGACACTGTGGCTAACCCCGCAGAAAGGGCAGAGGAGCACGGGGGACAGAAAACCGGATGCCCATAGTGGCCCTGTGTGCCGGGTTTGGCAAGGGGCTTGGGGCAGCTAGAAAAGCTAGCGCTGGCGTGGAGTTCTCAGTCACTGATGTTGATGAGACTATCTGGGACAGAACAGGGTAGATAATCTTCAGGCTTCTTGGGAAACCAACAGACACAGGACTTGAAAGTTTAGGAGTTTCAAGATGGCAAGAAAAGAGGCTCAGTCTCGAGGCAAGCCCTTTGCAGTTGCTCAGATGAATGTACCGGAAGTAGACCTTGCCACCTGGAAGCAAGTAAACTGAGGCCAGGCTATGGATTTCTAGAGCAGTCATCCCTTGAAGGAGGGTGAGAAGTAAGAGAGGCAGAGGCAGAGAAGACAGAGTGAGGATAGCGGGTACCTGAAGGAAGCTGAGAGCTGGGCAGCTGGAGAGCATTGGTACTGGAGGGACCAGCTTTGCTGGTTTCTGAGGGGTTTTATTTTGAATGTGTAGCTCAGGCTGGCCTGGAGCCCACCAGTTAGCTGGGATGATCACTCTCCAGGGAGCATCTCCCAAATGCCAGGACCACAGCACATGCCCTTAGCAGGTTCCCTGTGTTGTTTGTTCTGGTTTGGTTGTTGACGACGGAAGAGAATCAGCATGTGTGGTGGTTTGAACGAGGCCGGTTCCGCGTAGGCTCACCTGTTACAGCTCCTGTCCCAGGCGAGTGGCACTGCTTGGCAAGGCTGGGCCCAGGCCGTGAGAGTTTGTAAAGTCCCGCACTTCCAATTCACTCTGTCTGCTCCATGTTTGTGGCTACCAGCATGGCCTTCCAGTTTCCTGGCCTGTCCTCCTGTCCCCATGTCCCTCCCACCCAGTACCCTGGGCTCTCCCTCTGGAACCATAAGCCAACATGAGCTCTTTCTGCCTTGGTCATAATGTTTTGTCATAGCAACAAAAAGTAGCTGATACAAGGATACATGTGTTTACTGATACAATGTGTCTACATGCATTGGGGGAGGGACAAGTAGTCTAAAGTGAAGACTTGAATGAAAAGACTAGAACAAGAATGAGATGGGGGTGGGGGGTTGAAAGGGAAAGTTCCTGAGTGGCTGAAAATAGGACCTAGATGGTAAGTCTAGCCGGCAGCACAGTCCCAGGATTGGCTGGCTATGTTCTGGCATGCTGGTAATGGTACTGGACTTCCTGGAAGCCAGTCCGTGACTCTGGTGATAGTAATTAAACAAAAGAAAAAAGAAAAAAGAAAAAAGAACAATGACTTGGGTGTTCTTCTTCTTGGATGTATCTATGGAGGATCAGTCACTGACACTTAAAAAAAAAAAAAAAATACAATGCTGCCACTGCGGCAGCACTCAGTTAAGAAAGAAAGAGAGATGGCTCAGAGGTTAAGCGCACTGGCTGCTCTTCCAAAGGTCCTGCGTTCAATTCCCAGCAACCACATGGTGGCTCACAACCTACTATAATGAGATCTGGTGCCCCCTTCTGGCCTGCAGATGTACATGCAGGCAGAACACTGTATGCATAATAAATAAATAAATGTTTTGTTTTATTTTTTAAAGAGGGAGAACATATATTCAAATGCAGGGAAGCCAGCTGGACGGGTGGGTATGGCTGAAGAGCCATCCTCAGGAATTTGCTTACATTTGCCTGGAGAGACTTTCAGGCAGGAACTAAAGCACTTCTGTGTTGAACTAAAGCGTTTCTATGTTGGATTTTCCTCTACTCTGTCTCAAGTGGAGGATGTGTGCCGTGCAGTTGTCAACTTGACACAATTTAGAACAGTGGTTGGTTCTCAGCCTTCCTGATGCTGAGGCCCTTTAATACAGGTCCTCACGTGGTGGTGACCCCGACCATAACACTATTTCCGTTGCTACTTCCTGGGATCTTGCTACTGTTATGGAACATAACACAAATATCTGTATTTTCCAACGGTCTTTGGCGACTCCCGTGAAAGGGGTTGGGACCCACAGGTTGAGGGCCACTGATCTAGAACCATCTGGAAAATGGGGGGCTGTTTGGTCTGTGGGGGCTCGCACTGATGGCGTTGACTGAGGTGGGAATATGTACCGTTTTCCTGGGCAGGGGAGGTCCTGGGTGGTACAGCATGAGAAAAATGAGCAAAGCGGCAGAATTCAGGCCTTAAATCTTTGCTTTAAGCGCTTGACTGTGGACATGAAGTGACCAACTGTCCCAGGGTCCGACCGCTTTGACCCCCTCACAATTACGGACCAAAACCCGCAACTGTGAGCCTCCCTCATGTTGTTTTCATCAGGAAAATGAAACCAAGATGCTCGGAGGCCAGAGTGTAAGCTCCAGGACAGCAGGGCTCCGTCCCCTGCACCCAGAATTATGTCTAGCCGCGTAGGGAACTCGGTGGGTGTTGATTTAAGGCAAGGAGGAAATTTCATGTTGACTGTTTTCTCACTTTGGCACACTGAGTTCGCTCATGGGCAGCGCTGCTACATAATTTCACATTCTGGTCCTGTGTCTTAATCTTAACTTACTCACTTGATTCAGGTTGGACAGTCAGAATTTGAAACTAACCTTGTATAAGTCTCAGCTAAGATGTAGGCACACCCAACTGACTTGCCTAACCCCAAACCACTGATGGGAGATGGGAGAAAATGTCCTTAAACAGTGGCCTGGAGGATCCACAGAGTGTGACCTCGCGAGTCAACTCAGAACCATGCTAGGTCCCACAGAGATAATGTGGGTTCTTAAAAAAGAGAGCTTTGTGATGTCATTGGTGATAGAAACTGAAGCTCTGAGGTATTAGGGTGCCCGGAATTAGAAACCCAGAAGTTAAAAAAGAAAGCTTAGAATTTCAGTAAACCTTTCCAAACTGTAGCTCATCCCCAGCTGGCTCACGTGTTCAAACACTTGGTTCCAACGCTGCTGGCACTGTTTGGGGAGGTTGTGGGACCTTTGGGAGCCTCACTGGAGGAAGTGGGCCACCTGGGTGCTGACGGTGTGGTGTGATGGCCTGGTGGTATAGCGCACCGGCCAACGACCTCGCACCCCCTCCCTCTGCTGAGATTTTATGGCCACAGTAAGCTGTGCCCTTTGAACTGTGAGCCAGACACATGGGTCCTCCCTCAAGCCACCCTCTGCTAGGTACTCTGTCTTAGCTACAAGAGAGGAAACTAATACAAGCAATGGGGCGGGGTGTGGTGGGGGGAGGATGCAGAGAAACAGCACGCGGAACAAAACATGTTTCACCTTTAAAAAGCAAAAAAGTAAAGTGATGAGAATGCCATGCCTGCAGTTGTCACCAGTGACTCCAGCCTGGGAAACAGATCCAGCCGCAGTTTGGCAAAGATTCTGGCTCTCTGGAGAACTGAGGCCTTGGCTGGACTCTTGGGAAACCATACAGATGTAATTCAAAAATCATGAGCAATTGAAAAATAATTTCTAGATACAAAATGTAAAAATAGTTTTGAGGCAACTTTCGTTTCCTCTCCCTCCAGCGAAGGTCATTCCTCCTTGTTCAGGGGTGAGCTCCAAATTGTATTATTCCTTTAATTCCTCTCTCCCAATAGTGACTCACACACGGTCTCCCACTGAGGAGGTGGAGGGCATGCGTGGGCAGCTGCTTCATAAGCTCCGTTCCTGTTCACTTTCCTGCTCTTTTCATTCCACCTTCTTCAGCCTTACTTATAAATCACCAAAACATCTGGCCAATTTACTTAATATCCAGATGTTTGGGCCTATTTTACATTGCCTCTTTTTTTTTTTTTTAAGCTTTGTAGGTAAATATAGCCTAAGCGAAAGTGAGTGAAGGTTGCCAGCTGCTGAAAATGGAACTAACTAGCAATCAGCAGCCAACATCTGCTCCTCATTTCTCCGTGGCTTCCTGGCTCAATCAAAAAGAATACGTGTAATCTTTGAAGAAATTCCTGGAGAAGTTAAAAAAAAAAAAAAAGATCACTTGAGAATCTTCACCTTACCAGTATGACAATCAAAAGGAAACTTCTGGAAACGGCCAGAGTCCATTCACACACTTACCATAGGAATCAAATTAGGATGAGAGCCGAGATCCCAGACAGTCAGAACCATTGTCCCATGGTCCAGCTGCACACCAGCACGCCCCTGATAAGCACGGCTAATTACCTTGGTCCAGCGCCATCCTCCAGGAACCGTAGACTAATGACTCCTACTGGGCTGGAATCCTATTGGGCTGGAAATCAAGGCTCCAGTCCAGGCTTTGGGGCCACGTTACAATGAAGCCTGCGTCCCACGGTGACTCGAGTCCTTGGCCACATAGCCCTTAGCCAGTCGGGCAGCACAGGGGACCACGTCACTCTTCTTCCTCTTCCTTATGGTCTGGGTGCGATAACCAGATGGAAATGTGCTCCACTCAGCTGGTCACTAACCAAAACATTCTTCCAATAAGCGACACATTATTTGTGTAATTCCAGTCTTGATTTTATTTTTGAGTGATTTATTTATTGGTTGTTTACTTAGTCACCCAGTGACTGATGTGAAGATGACCACACACTACAGAAACCATCTACTTGGTTCATTTTTTGTTTCTAAATGGTCTCATGTAGCCCAGGCTATACCCAAACACACTATGTACCTGAGGCTAGCCTTGAACTGCAGATCCTCCTGCCTCTGCTTCCCAAGTGCCACAGGATTAGCACGGTATCAGTCTCAGAAACACATGTTATAACACAATAACACCCCCCCCAAAAAAAAACAACCAAAAAAAAAAAAAAAAAAAAAAACCTCACAGAGAAGACAGACATGATTTAACCACCACCTATTAAAAACTTAAAATAAGGAGCTTCATTTCATGTCTAAATAACACCTACATGCAACCATGTCTGAACTATAGACACAGCAGCCCAGTATCTGTTGCTTTGTTACCACCACACAGGCCGTCTTACTTGCTTCTTGTGGGCACATATGTAGAGGTCGGAGGGCATCTTACCAGGGTTGCTGGGTCGTTTCTCTCTCTCTCTCTCTGTCTCTCTCTCTCTCTCTCTCCCAAGTGGGTCCAAGGAATTGAGCTCAGATCACCGGGCTTGTCAGCAAGTGTGTTTACATGATATGTCACCTTGCTGGCCCCTTGCCGCCTCTTAAGTAATGTGTATCGGTGGATATCAACCTTACAGGGCAGTGGTTCCTTTGACGTCTCCATACACGCGTACAGTGTGTTTTGTCCCTGTTCCTCCCCCTTTCTCCCTCCACCGCCTCCCATTGGGTCTTTTCCTCTTGCCAAATAATTCCATTTCTACTTCAGGGTCTTGAACAATCTCTCGTCCAGATTTTTCCATGTGTCCCTCGGTGTTTTGTTTTTCTGGATCCTTACGGGTCATCACAGTTCTCATCAGTTACCGTGAGAGAAGTGTGGAACTCTTTTTAAATCACTGTGATGTCATCGTTTTCTATTTTTGCTCTGTACCGTCTGCGTTCTGTTTTTAGAAGCTTATTATTAGACCGACGACTGTAAAACTTTTAAAATGCCTTATTTTACATGTATGGGTATTTGCTTGCATATATGCCTATGTACCACATGCATGCCCAGTGCCCATGGAGGTCAGAAAAGGGCATCAAGTCCCCCCGGGGGTTGTAAGTGCCATGTAGAGAGCCCTGGTCCTCTGGTGAAGCAGCCAGTGCTCTTAACCACTGAGCCATCTTTGTACCCAAGCGTAAAATTCTTATGTCCCCCACTGTGATGAGTATGAACCTGTGGGATGAGCTTCTGGGCTTGCCTGTGGGGGAGTGTTTTCACTGTGTTAGTGTAGGCGGGGACTCCCACCCGCATGGGCGGTGCCAGTTCCCTGTGTGGACTCCCGGGTGATATAAAACAGTGAGAGGCAGCTGAGCAGCAGATGCAGTCTTTTTTTTTTTTTTTTTTTTTGGTTTTTCAAGACAGTGTTTCTCTGTGTAGCCTTGGCTGTCCTGGACTCACTTGTAGCCCAGGCTGGCCTCGAACTCACAGTGATCCACTTGCCTCTGCCTCCCGAGTGCTGGGATTGCATTCCTTATTCTCTGCTTCCTGTTTGTGGATGCCGTGTGACCAGCACCAAGTATCTGCTGCCTTGACTTACCCACCATGACTGAGTGTATCGGTGCTGTTAGCTAGAGTCATCTGGGAAGACGGAACCTCAGTTGAGAAAAGGCCCCATCAGATTGCCTGGTAAGCAGGCCATTGAGGCATTTTCTTGATTAATGGTTGATGCAGGATGTCCAGCCCATGGGCTGGCGATCCTGGGCTCTATAAGAAAGCAGGCTAAGCAAGCCATGGGGAGCAAGCCAGTGAGCAGCACACTCCACGGCCTCTGCATCAGCTCCTGCCTGCAGGGTCCTGCCAGTGAGCAGCACCCTCCATGGCCTCTGCACCAGCGCCTGCCTGCAGGGTCCTGCCTGCTTAAGCTCCTGTCCTGACTTCCTCCAGTGATGGGCTACGACTTGGAGGAAGTGTGAGCCTTTTCCTCCTCTAGCTGCTTTTGGTCAGCATTTTACCACAGGAAAAGAAACTAAACTAGAACTAAACTACGTGTGAGTCGTGATCCAGAGCAGCCCCTTGCCCCTTTACCTAGCCTGTGTCAGCGTAGACAATCACAGCTACAGGAAATGGCCCCCATTTCCTCTTCTCCTTAGTGTCCCTTCCTTCCTTCCTTTAAGCGGGTTGTACCCAACGATAAAATAGTTCTACCTCCTCTTGGCTGAAATCTGTGCTGTTTAATCTTTCTCCATCCACTTCCAGCCTTTCAGATCTGTGTACGTATGGTGCATTTCTCCTGAGGAAAATACAGTTTATCTAGTTCGAGTGTTGTTGTTGTTTTTTAATAGAAATGTTTGGCTTATTTGACTTTAATGCTGTCACCTTGTGTTTCTTTCGTTCTTTTTTTTTTTTTTTTTTTTTTTTCCTGAGACAAGGTCTCCCTGTGTAGACTTGGCTGTCCTGGGCTCCCTTTGTAGACCAGGCTGGCCTCGAACTCACAGCGATTAGCCTGCCTCTACCTCCCGAGTGCTGGATTAAAGGCGTGTGCCACCACCACGCCCGGCCACCTTGTGTTTCTTATTCTCATTCTCTGCTTTATTGCCACTCGTTGCTCTGTGGTGGCCCAGGGTTTGATTGCTGCATGCCTGTCACACGCTGCCCTGTCCTCCATCCCACTATACTCCTCCCAAGCACTGCCTGGAGGAGAGAACGCTGCTCTAGGCCTGGTTAAACTCCACATGAGCCCATGCTTTTCCCACCCGATGGGCTGTGTGGGCAACCTGGGGGTTTTGAACGTCTCTGCCCCATGCTGTGTTGAGTAGTACTGCCTTCAGATGCCCTGTGCATGTGGCGTGGTGCCAGACACGCTTGTCAGTCTGTACTGTCAACTCCCGTTCAGATCCTCCCCGCAACCCCTGCCTCTGTTCTCCTTTCTTTGGGCTGGAGAGAACATGGCTCAGTAGTTAAGAGCAGACCTGAGTTCAGTTAAAAACAAAATTTTAATGTATTCATCCAACATTCATTGCTTTAAAAATAACCTATTTTAGTTAGAATCTGAATATTAGGATTCCTCCAATATAAAATGTACAGACATCTTTACACCAGGGACTTTAAACTAAGCCTTAAGACGTGCTCTTTTCTTACTTAAC
Source organism: Acomys russatus (assembly GCF_903995435.1). Taxonomy (NCBI): domain Eukaryota; kingdom Metazoa; phylum Chordata; class Mammalia; order Rodentia; family Muridae; genus Acomys; species Acomys russatus. The sequence continues at coordinate 50,055,584 of NC_067162.1, read as the reverse complement.
AGTGTGTGTGTGTGTGTGTGTGTGTGTGTGTGTGTGTGTGTGTGTGTGTGTGTGTGTATACACTTCTAATCTCAGCACTTTGGATAAAGAGCCAGGAGATCTCTGTGAGTTCAAGACCAGCCTGGTTTACACAGCCAGATCCAAGCCAGCCAAGGCCATGTAGTGAGACCCTGTCTCCAACAAAACAGACAACGAAAACAATGATTACTCGATGCTAACTTTAGTGTGTATTATGGGCCTGCTACACATTAATAACAGCTGTGTTAGGCCTCGGTCGTCTATGTATCTAGACACGAGCTCAAGCTGGACTATAGCAGGGTTTCTGCTAAAAGCCTGCAGTCCTCAGGAACGTGTGAAACCGGTTCCCATCTTCCAAAGGAGTCATTCCTCTGACCTCCGGCCGAAGCAGCAGCAGGCTCTCCTGACGTACACCCGAGGCGCCTGTCAGCATACACCTCCTGGCTCCCTCGGCATCACACACACCTGTTGCACATTTCAAAGTCCACGCCAGCTCCTGGTCCTTCCCTCCCCGCACTTACTCATTCTCAGTATAAACCACACTCTTCGTTTACCCCATACTCTGTCTCCATGTCTCTCTCTCTCTCTGTCTCCAGCTCTCTCTCTCTCTCTCTCTCTCTCTCTCTCTCTCTGTCCCTCTGTCTCTCTCTCTCTCTCTCTCTCTCTCTGTCTCCAGCTCTCTCTCTCTCTCTGTGTCCCTCTGTCTCTCTCTCTCTCTCTCTCTCTCTCTCTCCCTCTCTCTCTCTCTCTCCTCCTCTCTCTCTCTGTGTCCCTCTGTCTCTCTCTCTCTCTCTCTCTCTCTGTCTCCAGCTCTCTCTCTCTCTGTGTCCCTCTGTCTCTCTCTCTCTGTCTCCAGCTCTCTCTCTCTCTGTCTCCAGCTCTCTCTCTCTCTCTGTGTCCCTCTGTCTCTCTCTCTCTGTCTCCAGCTCTCTCTCTCTCTCTGTCTCTCTCTGTCTCTCTATCTCTGTGTCTCTGTCTCTGTCTCTCTGTCTCTGTCTTTCTCTGTCTCTGTCTCTCTCTGTCTCTCTGTCTGTCTCTGTCTCTGTGTCTCTGTCTGTCTGTCTCTGTCTCTGTGTCTCTGTCTGTCTCTGTCTCTCTGTCTCTGTCTGTCTCTGTCTCTCTGTCTCTATCTCTCTGTCTCTCTGTCTCTGTGTCTCTAATCTCTCTCTGTCTCTCTGTCTTTCTCTGTCTCTCTGTCTCTGTCTCTCTGTCTCTGTCTCTGTCTCTCTCTCTCTCTCTTTCTGTCCTTCTACTCACTCGCTCTCCATTCTCTCGTCTCCATCTCTCGCTGCCTCACTATCTCCACTACTGCCTCCCACTTCCCTAGCCCTGGCCACGTGCAGTCTGTTTCTCTCTATATATTTTCTGGACCCTTCTAGATGCTTCTGGGTATTTTCTCTCTCTTATTCACAATAAAAACCTGCCCCCAGTGATGGAGCAGTGATGTTGGCAGTTTCTTTACTGTGCCTCCTCATACACAAGTTGAAGGAAAGCCACCACATATAGTCACACGGGCCAAAGAGGAGATCTAGACCCTAAGTCAGAATAGTTGTTTCATTATAGAAGGAAGGAAGGAAGGAAGGAAAAAAAAGCTTTTGGATTGTATAATAGAGTTTTGTACTTGGGGGGGAAACTGACAAATTTCATGAGAGTGAGGGAAATAAGACAAGGAAGCAAATGCTTGCAAAACAAAAACAAAGCAACAACAATGCATTCCTAGTTTTGCTAGTGCCCTGATTTAGAACTGTAGTCTTTCACAGACCTTGGTCTTTGGATAAAGATGCAACAACCTGGCCAGGCACGGTGGCGCACGCCTTTAATCCCAGCACGAGAGAGGCAGAGGCAGGCGGATCGCTGTGAGTTCAAGGCGGTCTACAAAGTAAGTCCAGGACAGCCAAGGCTACACAGAGAGACCCTGTCTAGAAAAAAAAAACATGCGACACCATGGGAGGATTGAAAGCTGGGGTGTTTTGATCACAGTCTCTCTAGTGACAACAGATTCTAATCCACATTGGGTCGGACACATTTCTGAGTTAGAGAAAAACGGTGCATCTGTGAAAGGAGATGCAAATGACACTGAACACAGTCATGGTGGTGAGACAAGAGATAACCATTCAGGGTAAATCACAGAGGGGTGGCAAGCAGAGCACTTCAGAAGAGGAGGAACTGAGGCAGGCTTTTAAGAGCAGCATCTCGGGAGCCCAGAGGGAGGGGGCTCCAGGCAAACACTCCCCTGCCCGGCTGCACTGGTTCCTGACAATGAGGCTGCCAATCGCATGCGTGTGGTCTGAACCCATGACAACTAAGCCACATCCCTAGATGCTTTGCGCTTATACTTTCCACACGAGGGGCTTCCATCCATGAGTCCTCTGTAGGGCCTTCCAGGAGAGAGGGACAAAACTCCCCTCCAGAACTGAGCTGGTTTCCCTGGGGTACCATGATCCCAGCTGCCCTGCCCTGGCGCTATGGCTGGAGACACACCTCAGCTTCCCTGCTCGCACTGGGAAATGGGTTGGACACCCTGCCTCGTTTAAAAAGACTTTTCGTAATTTTCCACGTTGGAGACGGAAAGAAAGACCTATTTCATTCTCTGCTTTTCTGTCCTACTCTGTGACCTGAACGCTTTTCTTAGACCCTTGATTCTAAAAAGCATTTTCAAGTTACTTAGACTTTTACAGCAGAATTATCAGACTGTAAAACATGAACTACAGAAGGCCCAGAGGGCTCGAGGCAAAGAGCTGTGTTTTCTTTGTAGGTAAAATTTCACAGGAGGAAGACAGATGACGGTTTCAACTACTCAGGGTTGCGCTCGTCTGCCGACCGCCCCATCTATTTGGGTTTAGAGGCGGCCTTTGGAAATGGAGGGTAATGGTCCCTAAAGTCATCTTGTTTCCTTTACTAGCCTGGGTTCATCTGCTGCTGCTCTGTGGCTTGATGGCTCTCTCCAGGCCCATACGTGACATGGCAGCAACAGACGCCTCCAGAAGAAGCAACAAGGCAAGATAGTTGACCTCTCCCAGTCCTACAGCTCTTGGGGCTCAGGTACCCTTGTCTGTAATGTGACCCCAGACCTCCATGGCCCCTCGTAAATCCAATGCCCCTCTGGGTCTCAGCTGGGAGGGAGCACTAGAGGAGCCCACTCCCCATTGGCTTCCGCCCATTGGCTGCCGCCTCCCATTGGCCGCCGCCCCTCATTGGCTGCTCCACCTCAGTTGCTCTGGGTAGCTTGTCCTGTATCCCTCTGTCCTCGAGCTGCTGTGCCAGCTGCCTTTGTTTCAGTGTGGCCATGGAGAGCCCAGACATCTCAGTACATGGAGTATGGTGCCTTTGACGTGGTCCTAGCACCCCTGCCTGTGCACTGAGGAGCTCAGGCTCATCCTGGTCGTCTCGTCCACAATCACGGCTCCCTTCTGTCACCTCTAGTAATAGGAGACGCTAGGACGGGCCCCTTGCCTCTTTAATTTTGCTCATTAACTCTGGTCTTGCCGCCTTCCGACATAATTTTCATGATATATAGTGCATATTAACTACTCATTATTTATCGAATAGATGGATTTAAGATGAGTTTTGGATAAGTGGGAGAATCTCCAGTTCCACGAATGTCACATAATCTTGTTGACTATGTGAGGGACGAGGCGAGATATTATTTTACGAAGCTGTTTCTCAGCTGGTATACAGTGTGTGCTTCACACAGTGTGTTGTAGCGGACACTACAGTCCTGGTTTTTCCATGGCAAGTCTGCCTGAAATGCTGAAGAAGGAGCCTGTGGTTAGAGTAACTCCTGAGCATGGGAAACCATGACTTTTCTATTTAGTCTCAGTAAGAACCAAATAACCGAGAGAGAACTAATTGGAATAGTGTGTGTGTGTGTGTGTGTGTGTGTGTGTGTGTGTGTGTGTGCGTGCGCGCGCGCGCACACACACACACGCTCAGGGGCAGGGGAGAGGGAGGCATATGCCTTTTTAGACGAGGTGATGGTTGTAGTGGAGGTTGTAAAAATCACTTTTTAAAATACTGTCTGTCTGTGTGTATGTGCATGTGTGTGCACGTGCATTCATCTGAGTGTGAATGTGGGTGTGAGTGTGTGCACATTATGATACAGATGTGGCGGTGAGAGGACACACTTGGGTGTCAGTCCTGACCTTCTACTGTGTTCCAAGCCTGGACTCTCCTGTCACACATTGCTCTGTGCTCCAGGCTCCTTGGCCCCTGAGCTTAAGGAACGTCTCCTGTCTCTGCCTCCCATCTCTCTACAGCAGCCCTGGGATTACAGAGACGTTTGCTTCGTCTCCAGCTATGACACGGCTTCAGGGCATCCAAACTCAGGTCCCACTTGTGGAGCAAGTCCTTTGCCCACTGAGTCGTCTTTGAGGCCGTAAGAAGTGTTTCAGTCAAGAGAAGCGTGCAGAGAGGGAAACGCCTCGGCAGGGACAGCACACACCAGGCAGATGACACCTGCCAGGGACGCCAGCTCTGTGGGGGTTAGAAGCCTCCAACATCCAAGGGCACCTGCACTGGCACGTACACACCTCACAAAGACACACATATGTACACATAATTTAAAAGAAAATAAATCATTAAAGAAAATTTAAAAGAAGGGATTTTTGATGGATAACACCTGAGTGCCAAGGAAAAGCCTCCAGACTGAGGCAGGCGAGGATTTTATGTGCCTCCCTCTCCAAAACCCTGCGTCTCCTCAGTCGAGCTTGGATGGTAGCCACAAACTGCAGTACGGAGAGTCAATTCATCCCTCTGCATTTCAGAGCACAGGATCAGGACCTTGGGCCTGGGTGGGGAATCCTTTCTCCTCAGTGACCATGCTGTTGCCCTTGTCGCCCTGGTGGCCGAGCTGCCCAGAGACCTGCAGAGGCAGCAGCTGGCCCGTGGGCGGACCCACGGCCACAGGTCTTAGGCATTTCCCACCACGCTACGCAGTCTAGAACTACAAGATAAGCGCGTCTCCTCTTTTCACAAGCCCTTGCAAAGAAATTGTCCCTGCTGGCTCCGCCCTCCAGGCAGGGGCTGAGATGTGTAAGAGAGCGGTTCTCGGGACTGTGGTCTGTTTCTTTCTTCCTGCCCCCTTTTCTTGGCGCAGGCTACCCTGGATCAATTGCTTTCTTCCCATGGGGGACACTTGGGAGTGAGAAGCCGCATACTGTCCTCACCTTCCCAGCTGGGAGTCTAAGACACAAAAGCCAGGTTCTATCCCTGCAGCACAAAGATGCTGAGCCTGCATCTGGCACCTCCTCCTGTGTGTCCCATGGCTGTGCAAGTGTCACCTGCGCCATTTGCGCACTTTGCAAGTGACTTGACACTACTACCACAGCAAGCTTTTCATAGCTGTCTCTATGACTGTTCTTTATAAAACCAAGTGTGTCTATTTTGAGAAGACCTCAGTGTGATGGCTAGTGTTGCCTGTCATCAGGACAAGACCCCGAATGGCCCAGGAGACAAGCCTCTGGACATGCCTGCCAGGGGTAACCTAGATTAGCTTAACCGAGGAGGGACGACACACCGCCCTGAGTGCATGGCTGAATTGAAAAGGAGGAAGCCAGCTCCTCGGTGTTCATCTCCCTCGACTTCCTGACTGCGGACATAATGTGACCTGCCGCCTCACGCTCCTGCCACCATGCCTTCTCCACTGTGATGGACTCCCTCTCAAACTGTGAGAGAAAAGAAGCCCTCTTCCCTCAAGTTGCTTTGGTTTCTTGTCAGAGCAATGAGACAAGTGACTAATACAGCGAGAGAGCTTAGAAAGGAGACCTTTGTCTTTTTCAGGGAAAGCAGAAGTCAGAATAAACGAGGGCCCTCTTAGTCCTCCGTGGATCACTTTCCGGGCAGGCCATATATGGGGGAATACCCTGTTCCACGTACTCTAGAGGAACCCCAGGCTCCGCTCTGAAGCCACGTCAGAACGTTCTGGATGCTTCCCTCACTCTGCCTGCTGTCTGTGTGACCTGGGAAGCAGGACCTTCAGATGCTAACTCCTACCTCTCAAAGGACCAAGGGTCCTTCTTTGTCCTGCATTAGGCGTGACCATTGGTGGGTACACAGCGCCCTGGTAATTAAATTAGAGAGTGATGTACCCTAATATGGCGCAGGTTATGCACTGCAGATGGAAGTTTACTAGGGGGAAAATGATGACTCACTCCCTTCTAGGATTTCTTCCAACTCTAAGAATCTAGGATTCTTTGGGGACCTTGTTTTTAGGAATAGAAATTAGAAAAATGAATTGACTATATTGAGTATCCCTCCAAGGAGAGAGAGCGAGAGAGAGCGAGAGAGAGAGAGAGAGAGAGAGAGAGAGAGAGAGAGAGAGAGAGAGAATATCTCATTTTTAGAATGCTGCCCCATAATATCACAGATGCATATTTCAGATGCCACAGCTCATTTACCTTGTGGACTCTGGTTCGATAACACCATTATATATTTCTGTGGGTTTTGTGAGGGAGCAGAGATCAACAGAGGCATTTCCAGCCACGTGTCTAGAATGATGGCTTTCTTCCCTGCCCTCTCTATTATTCATTAAGTACCTCTTTGTGAACAAATTCTGTCCTGGATCTCCAACGTGACTGAGCGGGAGGGCCAGCAGGGCCAACCCTGTGTGGTGAGATCATCCTCCTCCAAGTTTGGATCTTATTGAAACATGTTTAAAGTTATAGATGGTATGTCCATGAGAGTTATATCAGGATCATATTCCAAGATAAACTGACTGCAATCCCAGCCCGCCCCGCAGCTTGCTATTGTCCGGCAACCCACTGCGTATAATAGGAAACATTCACGGTTGTCCGTTGCCATTGTGAGCAACGCCCAGGCGACGACATGGTCAAGTCGGCAACGCTGAGCTGAAGAGTAGGTTGGCCCTTTGTAATCTGCAAAAATTAGATACAATACCTCCCCTTTGGATGCTTCCTCAAGGAGCAGAAGGGAGGAAACTTCCTGCTGGTGAAGGACGGCATAGCAGTGAGCCTGAAGAGCGAAGGCCAGGAAGCCAAGGCTCTCATCCAAAAGTGCAGACTGGGGTCTTTAAAAATACCTGTGTTATCCAGGCAGTGGTGGTGCATGCCTTTAATCCTAGCACTTGGGAGGCAGAGGCAGGTGGATCGCTGTGAGTTCGAGGCCAGCCTGGTCTACAAAGCGAGTCCAGGACAGTCAAGGCTAACACAGAGAAACCCTGTCTCTAAAAACCAAACCAAACCAAATCAAACCAAACCAAACCAAACCAAACAAAAAAACAAAAAACCTGAGTTTTCCAGTCCTCTGTGAACTGAAGTTCCCAGAAAATAAGGCACATTTGTGCTAACCACACCACAAGGCTGATGGACTGTTGGAATGTGGCAGGTGGGGACCCCAAGTGTGCTAGGCTAGCTTTAGTCCCCCGATAGGCATCCATTGTCTACCTCTGTGTTTGACCTAACGTCCTAACGACTATTAGGTAAATCTCTCTGGGCTGTATCGGCAGGCCCCTAGGCTAAGAGTGTCATCTGATAGCTGTCACAGAGTCACCCCCCCACACACACACACACATGTTACAAACCACCTGCCTCAGGACCCCACTGATGCTTTCTAATTACGCCTTGATTAATGGCTTTCTTTGTTCTGTAACTATAAAAACCTCATGAAACTGTCACCACTCTGGACTGTGGTACTTGGGGAAACCCGAGTTTGTGTCCTCTTGCTGTGGTTATTCATATTTGGCTGTAGAACAAACCATCTTTTATTCCTGTTGAGGCGAGAGTTATGGTTTTGTTTTGACAGCTCAGAGAATTTGATGCAGACCTTTGGGCGTTTATGAATTTGGTTCAGGGGCCTTGACCACTAATCTATGTCTCCTCCCATCCTGGAAGTGAGGGGCCTGGGAGTCATCGGAGCTAAGTCCAAGCTCTAGTCTTTGCAGACTTTGAGGGTCTCTTGTAGCCAGCAAGGCCTAGCCATGCCCTATGAGGCTGCATCATGTCTTTGAGAAGAGACTGTTGATGTTGACCTCGCTGTGATGAGAAAGTCTCAGGCATAGCTTTGAAGCCTTTGTCACACTACATGTGAGCAGACCTCAGAATGGAGGCATCTTGCTTGGCTACAGAGGAAAGGACCGATGATCCCCAGATGACCTCACTGGACACTTAGCCTGCAGTGGGGCAGGCCCTGTCGATCGATCCGAGTTTAGTACTATCTGGAGATGGTTGTGTCCCTCCTGCTGTTACCTCCCTGTGCAGACATGTGCTTGTCCCTCTGTCCATCCCCTGCAGGTACTTTCAGGTGACTTTGTTGCTATGGATGCTCATGAGTGCACACAGATGCTAAAAATAAACTCCAAGTACCACTTTCCACAGTTTGCCTTATGCACTTCTATCCAACTGGCCTTTGGCTGCTACGCTCTGAGAAACTGGGTCTACACAGACAGCATGCCCAGGCAGCAACAGGTGGCATGGAGGTGGGAGAGAGATGTCACAGGCGAGTTGAGGGTTGATGCTCTGTGACCTTGGCCAGCTGTGGCTTTGAGAGCATCATGTCATCTCTCAGAGTCTGATCCTTTAACTGGAAAATGCAAAGAACATCAAAGTGCTCTCATCTGAACACTCTCTCTCTCTCTCTCTCTCTCTCTCTCTCTCTCTCTCTCTCTCTCCTCTCCTCTCTCTCTCTCTCTTTCTCGTGTGTGTGTGTGTTTGATATAATTTCTATGTCAACTGTGGTGTAAGCTTTGGATTCATATGGCAAAAATTATACAAAAGCACAGACCTTGAATTTTACATGTATTTTGTTCATCCATTTACTTTTTTTCTCTACCAGCCAGACATGGCTTCCTTCTGGACGATAAATGATCCTTTCTCCTCTTCCCTCCCTTCTCCTCATCTATCTATCTATCTACCCATCATCATCATCAGTCTATCTATCTATCTATCTATCTATCTATCTATCTATCGTCTCTTTCTTTCTCACTCTCCCTCCTCTTCCTCCTTCCCTTCTTCTTTTGCTCTGCCTGATCCACTTTCTCATTTCAGTGCTAGGATCTAGCCCAGGGCCTAACATGCTAGCCAAGCACTCTGCCAGTGCGCTACAGCCCTGTTAAAAGCCTTGAAGACAGGCTCTAATTCAGTTACTCGGGCTAGCCTTGAACTCACTCAGGCCCCAGGTGGGTTTTGAACTTTTGATCCTCCTGGCTTAGCCCCTCCCCGCCACCTCTACCCACCCCCACATGCCTGGGATACCGACCTGCTCTGTCAGGCTCTGCTAAGACCTTAGGTGTTCAAACAGCGTATGGGGAGGAGTGTCCTGGGAGAACTTCCGTTCCACGTTGGAACACGGACTCCAGAATGAACTACTGGAGTGAGATGTGCATTCAGGCTAAACGTTCCTGTGTGTCTGCCCCTGACTATAAGTGATGTCTATGTTAAGGAGCTGCCTGACATGCGTGCATGAGGGCCAGACTGTGGATCCCAACACCCACATTACAATCAGAGCACGGCAACACGCTTCAGTTATATCAGCACTAGGTGGGTGAGCAGGGAGGAGCCCTGGAACTTGCTGGCCGGTTAGCTGAGCCAGTTGCTGAGCTCTGGGCCCAGGGAGAGACCCTGTCTCAAAAACAAATGTGAAAAGTGATAGAGGAAGATTATTCAGTGTCAACCTACGGCCCTCACACACACATGCACACCCACATATACACACCTACTCCCCCATATGCTTATGTTAAATTAACTGCAAAATTTCCCAAAGTTAACATTTGATATTGAACACAGACTTATTTAGTTTTCTTTTCTGTGCATGGGTGTTCAGGCAAATATGTATGTCTGTGCAGCGCATGTGGAGGTCAGAGGACAGAGTCTGGAAATGGATAACAGATGGTTGTGAGCTGCCAAGTGGCTGCTGGAAATTGAACCCAGGTACTCTGGAAGAGCAGCCAGTGCTCTTAACCATTTGAACCATCTCTCCAGTGTTCACCTTTTTTGAGACAGGGTCTCACTATGTAGCTTTTGCTGGCCTGGAACTTGCTATGTAGACCAGGCTGGTCTCAAACTCACAGAGATCCACCTGCCTCTGCCTCCTGAGTGCTGGGATTACAGGCATGCGCCACCACGCCCAGCCCCATTACACAGTATTCTACCAAGTGTAATGGGGACCACGTATCTGTTGACGTCTAGTTATAAGATATACGAGGAAAGGTAGGCAAAACACCCCTGAGGGATCATGGGAAATGCATCAACCCCCCCGAGGGATCATGGGAAATACAGGACTTAAACAGAAGTCTCCCCATTGTAGTTTATTTTTCGCTTTGTGACAAAAGTACACAAGAGAGCCGGGTAAAAGACGAAGAATGTATTGTTGGCTCATGGTTTCAAAGTGTTTAGCCATGGTGACCTAGCCCCGTGTCCTTGGGCAGAACATCAGAGTGGCTGAAGTGTGTGGCAGACACAGGAAGCAGAGGAAGGGTCAAGGGTCAGGCAGGGAGAGATCAGGTCAGACAGACTCCCCAGAGACATATGTCCAGTGACTTCCTTTCTCCGTCTAGGGCCGCCTTGGGCCTCTGGCTTCTCCCAGTAATGACATCACCTCGGCCTTCCACCACCCACCCGTGGGTTAGGGCACAGCCCCTAAACTCTCACCGGCTCTGTGTTGCCTCCCAGTCCCACCCAGAGGCGTCAACGCTTCAGTGAGCTAGGGGCTTCCATTTGATTGACAGTCAAGATTAACCATCCCAGAGACTATGCTATGCAGGTGGCTGTCGCCAACAACACTCGGCTGCACACTGAAGGATTCAAAGACCCAGCTAACACAGTGTAGCTACCCACAGCTGGGTCTTCAGGCAGCACCCAATGAAGCCTCTCCTTACGGAAAGGAGCAGAGGCCCAGCAGCGGTCTGCAGGCAAGTCTGTTTACACCATGCCACCCTTTCCTCACACAGAGGAAGGGCCACCCTCATCTTAGGGCTGGAAACAGGAGAGCTTTTCACTGTCAATTGTTTGTAAAGGGATTGAAATCGATACACCGACAGCCTTGGTGCTTCACTGTGCACCCCTCTGGGTATGGGAGACCTCCCCCAAAGGATGAGGATCCAGGCAGTTTATACTTCTTGCCTGGATGCAAGTCAAAGAGCAGATGTAAGGAGTGACAGAGCCAGGGAGACCTCACAGGCTTGTGAGATGATTAGAAGTACAGGGTCACTCAGCAGTACTCGTGAGGCAGAGGCAGGTGGATTGATGTGAGTTTGAGGCCAGCCTGGTCTACAAAGTGAGTCCAGGACAGCCAAGCCTACACAGAGAGACCCTGTCTCAAAAAAGAAGAAGAAGAAGAAGAAGAAGAAGAAGAAGAAGAAGAAGAAGAAGAAGAAGAAGAAGAAGAAGAAGAAGAAGAAAGAAAGAAAGAAAGAAAGAAAACTTTCCAAGGGAGACGTTGCAGCTCCTTCCCAGTGCTATGGTACTTCATAACCACAGACAGGCCCGGATCTGATTCCACCCCTATCTGAAGCAGTGGGGATGAGGCTGCTGTGAACCTTCCCTGGGGGGACAGGAACAAATGCTTTCTCTCCCCACACAGAACACCAAGGATCTAGCTGATGAGTCTACCAGAGCCCAACATGGAGAAGCAAGCAGTGTTTCTGGCTTACCTCAGAGAGCATGGATGATAAGAGGGTACTTACAGGAGTATGGGCAAACTTAAAGCAGTCACAGCATGTCACCTCAGCATGGATGGTGGAGTCCACATAGCTCCCTCAGTCACAGCATGTCACCTCAGCATGGATGGCGGAGTCCACATAGCTCCCTCAGTCACAGCATGTCACCTCAGCATGGATGGCGGAGTCCCCATAGCTCCCTCAGTCACAGCATGTCACCTCAGCATGGATGGTAGAGTCCACATAGCTCCCTCAGTCACAGCATGTCACCTCAGCATGGATGGTGGAGTCCACATAGCTCCCTCAGTCACAGCATGTCACCTCAGCATGGATGGCGGAGTCCCCATAGCTCCCTCAGTCACAGCATGTCACCTCAGCATGGATGGCGGAGTCCCCATAGCTCCCTCAGTCACAGCATGTCACCTCAGCATGGATGGTAGAGTCCACATAGCTCCCTCAGTCACAGCATGTCACCTCAGCATGGATGGTGGACTTGCTAGTAATTTAGATTTTTTTTTTTAATGTAAAAGATCTTGCTATCAGAATGTGTTGGCAATGGCTGGAATTTCCTTTCTTCTGCCCTGGAAATCAGGAGGGTATTTCCCTGATAAGATTTAGGCTGCTTTCTGATCCCATATCTTGCATGTGGAACCACTAATGGCCCAAGAGCCTTTGTTGAATAAATGACAGATTTAGTTGCAAAAGGGCAGGTAATAATGCTGGAGAAAGCATTCCTGGACTCTTGGGAGCTTCCTAGGAAATTACAAAACTCTGTCAAACCTTATAAAAGTCATTCCTAACATCCCAACAGAGAACAGGATGGATTAGAACCCAACGGAGGTGAAAAGGGCAGGAGAGGAAGCCCACAGGACCAGACTAGTGCAGGGCAGCGGCAGCCAGGGAGGAGCCTCGAGGCTGGACGCCTTGTGGCTGGAGGGAAAGAGTTAAGAGCTAAGTGTCTGGAGGAAGGGAGGAGAGGTGGGCTGGCTTGGGGCTCAGGGGTCAGCCTTGCCTCATATCCCATCTGGTACATCCCTAACCTGCTAAGCTCCCAGCACAAAGCAGCCCCAGGTTTGCTGCATAAATTACAGGCTTGAGATCCATTCTGGTGCCTCTCTAATTTGCTAACTCAGGGGTCACTCTTCTCTATACTCGAGAGACTAAGGAGCCTCCTTGGTCCTGCTCCCCCTGCGGCAGGTGGCTGACTTCCTCTCTATGGAGCCTGGAAAACATCTTTTCTATTACCCTCAAGGCTTCCTCCTGCCTGGGTGATCGGACAGACTGACACTGAGGGCTGGGACTCAAGGAGACCCAGGACAAGGAGCTTCAGAGTGAGTCTTCTGCTCTGGGGAATTAGAGGAATCACTCCCCTTAGCTCTGTGAGTATGCGGTGTCAAAGTAATTTTTGAAATATTAATAAGTACTAAATATTTCACAATAAAACCTGACCTATCTCACATCTGCCCTTGCCGGTGAGGCTGCCTTCGCCTCTCCCTCTTGCTCATCTTTCTGTGGGCTCACTGATGCTCATTTAGAGCCGTCTTCTCCTCTTGGATCCTGGCCCTTGCAAAGTCCTGAGCTAAGACCTGCGTGGCTTTCCCAGAGCTCAGCCCACCCCCTTCCTCCCCTTGCGCCTTGCCATGACTGGTACCAAGGTTTCTACCCTCTGTTCCTGCTGCTTTGCCAGCTGGAGGAGAACCCATGGGCAGAGATGGAGAACACTCAGGAATAGTCTTCAATATTTGTTGTCTCCCCTACCCCCACCCTTGCTCCCACTCCCACCCTCACCCCCACACCTTTTAAAAAATTCCTACCTGGAATAGGCATGTGGTGCCTGGAGGTAGCAAAGTCATCCAGTTACTCAGAGACATCAAGACTGAGGAAGGACCTAGAACACTGCAGAGACAGTGCCAGTCACTGAAGAGGCAGTGCCCCCCCCAAAAGCCATTGCCAGTTGCTTTTTGTCTCCACCCATCCCAGTACTAACCAGACCTGACCCTGCTTAGCTCCTGAGATCAAGCAAAGTCGGATATGATCCTGTGGTACGGCCTCAGACCACCTTCTGTCTCTTTCTACGAGCAAACACATTTGTCAAGCATGCTGTAAGTCAGGCCAGTGGGCACAGCTCCTCTGCTCCTACAGGCAGCAGCTGAAGGGCTTCCACAGAGCCCTAGAACTCTCACCTATGAGGGCTAGTACACTCTGCCAGGGGCTGGGCATCACCCTCCACCAGGCCGGCCTCTCCGTGGCTGCCTGGGTATCCTCACAGCACAAAGTTGGGTTCCAAGAGCGAAGGAGCAAGACAGCAGAGCAAGTCCAACCTGGGCTTAGATGCTACAGAGCGGCCCTATCACTACAGGCCATCAGCCGGGCGGTCACAGTGCCACCTGGTTCATCGCTACAGGCCATCAGCCGGGCGGTCACAGTGCCACCTGGTTCATCGCTACAGGCCATCAGCCGAGCGGTCACAGTGCCCACCTGGTTCAAGGTGAGTGGACGGTCCCCTCTCTCTCATCGGCTGTGGTGTGGTCCTGGAGCTTGTAGGATGGTAGACACAGCTGCAGCCACCTGACTACTATCTGACGAGCCGTGTGTCCTAGGCCAGAGATGGCTGTTTCCTGTGCTTCTGCACCCCAGAAAGGGGGCCACGTGAACAGGTGGGGATACAGCTCAGCTGGTGGCACACTTGCCTGGCCTGTCAGGGCACCACAGGAGCTGGGGTGAGCTGGGTATGGTGGCCCCAAATTGTGACCCTAGCAGTCTGGCCATAAAGGCAGGAGGATGAGGAGTCCATCCCACACAGTCCATGTATGTGATGCTAGGGTGGTGCCCAAGCCGACTGAGGTGTTCAGTGCCTGAGCATATATATCCCTTCTGTCCTACAGGTAGGTGGTGGACCTGGGACCACTCGAGCTACCAGACCTGAGTGGGAGGAAATGGCATCTCCTGGCAACCAGGGCCGTGGGTAAGATTCTCTGAATGAATGGCTTTGTCTCCCTGTGAGACAGGAGAGTGTCAGTGGTGGTAGGACCTGCCTTACCTGAATGAGCACTGTCCTGTCAGGAAGTACAGGTCACAGATGAGTCACTGAGGTGCAGTCAGGAGGAATAATAGTGTCCCATTCTCCAGAGTCAGCCTCCCTCAGACTGCAGCCAGCCACCCTCAGACTGCAGCCAGCCACCCTCAGACTGCAGCCAGCCCCCAGCACTTCTCTCAGTGTGCCCACTGACCTTCTGTTTTGTTTGAGACAGGGTCTTTCGTATTCTAGGTTAGCCTAACACCTGGTGGCTGAGGATGACCTTGAACTTCTGACTCACCCTAGCCCATCTCCTGAGTACTTGGATGACAGACAAGGGGTGCCATACAGGCTTGGGGTTCATCCTAAGGCTTCTGCATGCTAGCTGGGGCTCTACCGACAGTGACACATGCCCAGCCCCTGTCCCTGTCCTTCCTAACCCTTGTCTGCTGCCTGCAAAGAAGCACTGCAGCATCTCATGTTGACGTTGTTTTGTTCCTATTGGGAAGTGCCAAAGAGGCTGAGGAGAAGGACTGGAAAGCTGACTGAAGTTCTGAGGAATAATTCAACAAAAGAATGCACACGCACACATACGCGCGCACACACACATAAGCATACGCATGAACGTGTGCGTACACACACATGTACACATGTACACATACACACACAGCACACACGCACGCATGCACGCACGCACTCATATGCACACACGTAAGCGCAGAGGCGCAGGAAAGCGAGAGAGGGAAGCAAATTGATTTAAAAATGAAACTGGTCCCACTGAATTTTATTTTAATTGATTATTCATTTACTCACTTGTTGAACCCATAGTGTTTTGAGATGAGGTCTCCAGGCTGTGTAGCCTCACTTAAATGCAAACTCAAAGTGATCTCCACACCTGTTTCCAGGTGCTGGGTTAACAGCTGTTAGCAACCACACCCAGGCTTAAAGTGATTTTTGTGGTTGTTTTGGGTTTAGTTTTAGTTTTTGTTTTTTGAGACAGGGTTTCTGTGTGTAGCCATGGCTGTCCTGGACTCACTTTGTAGACTCACAGCAATCCACCTGCCTCTGCCTCCCAAGTGCTGGGATTAAAGGCGTGTACCACCATGCCCAGCAAGTGATGATCTTTTAAAAATATTAGATTTATTTTGATTTTATGTGTATGAGTCTTTTGCCTGAACATGTGTATATGCCCTAAGCGCAGGCCTGGTGTGCGTAGCCTCCAGAAGCGGGCATTGGATGGCCTGTAACTAGAACTACACATGGTTGTGAGCTGCCACATGGGCACTGGGAACAAAACCGAGGTCCTCTGGAAGAACGGCCAATGCTCTGAACCAGGGAGCCAGCTCTCCAGCCTCTAAGCCATGACTTTAAAGGTCTACATTGTTTCTCTCAGGTAAATGCACATGACAGATGCTGTCCTGTCTTGAGACCACCTGTCCTCCCCAGCTACACAGTCCTACATGCCATGCAGTGTGTCCTTTTCAGCCAGAAGCTACCTCTTCCTTGCTGGCACATGGTGGGGGCCTTCCTACAGCGAAGGCAGCCTAGCGGGCACACTCCCAGGTCCCCAGAGACAGGTGCAGAGTACTGTCTGGGGCTAATGCTAGGGTCTCTGCTGGAATTATTTCATGTGGGAAAAAAATGAGAAAACTCCCATATTTTCTTTGTCTTCCTTTGGCCATGTTCTGGTTGGAAAGACTCGGTCACATGTAAGAAATCACTAGGTGAATATATGGGGTGACTTCATCTCATGTAGGGTACACAAGGCCCCTTGAAGATGCACCATCTGAGGATGAAATAGCAGCAGCTGGCTGGGTGGAGGTGGGGAAGGAAGAAGATCCTGTTGAGAGAACACAGGGGCCAAGTGAGTAGTGCTCAATGACTGGCTCTGTGGGAGAGACAGGGCAGGAAGTGTGCCGCCGGAGGCTAGGGCTCAGGATGGGCCAGACCAAGGCACGAGGCTTTTCTTGGGGATGCAGGGAACCTTTGAAGGACCTGAAGCAAGGAAGAAGTGACTGGTTTCATGAGGGAGGGCATGCAAGAGCATGGTGGAGCTGAGGGGGCGGTTGGAGGAGATCCAGCAGGAGACAATGAGACTATAGACAGACAGACAGACAATTTTCTGCTGCTTTTCAGGCCACATATAATAGTATATAAAAATGTGGGTAGAGTTAGACCAGAAACATAGATGGGCTTCTGGGAGCTTAGAAGGCTTGGCTGAGGGCTGAGGAGAGCAGGAGGGAGGGAAGGGGCTGCAGGAGAGCAGGAGGGAGGGGAGGGGTTGAGGAGAGCAGGAGGGAGGGGAGGGGCTGCAGGAGGGCAGGAGGGAGGGGAGGGGTTGAGGAGAGCAGGAGGGAGGGGAGGGGCTGCAGGAGAGCAGGAGGGAGGGGAGGGGCTGCAGGAGAGGAGGAGGGAGGGGAGGAGCTGAGGAGAGCAGGAGGAAGGGAAGGGGCTGAGGAGGGCAGGAGGGGGGGAAGGGCTGCAGGAGAGCAGGAGGGAGGGGAGGGGCTGAGGAGAGGTCTGGTGGCCACGCCAGATGAGTGGGTCACCTGTTACTGAAGCAGGGACTACAGGGAACAGAGTATAGTGAGGTCTCAAGACAGCAGGCTTTGGGGTGCAGTAGATTTGAGACCTCCTTGTACCCACACAAAGCCCGTGGCAGATGGAGGCCTGAGAGAGAAGGCACTCCGAGGAGGGACTGGCACTCAGGTGAGTGTCATCCCAGCATGTCTCCCAAGTGCTCCAGTTAGCACAGACATGGCCCTGGGGGAGCCTGACCAACTAGATGTCTTGCCATTGGGCTGCACACAGGCATGCTGCGTCACTCATGGTGGCCGCCACGAGCCTTTTGCCCAGTCATTCCTTAGCATTTTTGGAAATAACAAAGTGAAATTTTGCTACTGTCAGAGTGCATTTTCTCCTGGCTTTCTGACTTTAGTTTTCTGGAAACATTGGGGTCAGGGGAATCAAGGTTCTTTGGTTTTGTTTTATGCTTCCTTCTCGTTCTGGGAGTTGTTCTGTTTCTGAACTCAGGGCGGTCTCTTTTCTCATTACAGGTGTGAGCCGCGACACCTGGCTCCTTTTTCTCTAATTGCTCTTTGACATTAAAACATGGACTGCCTCTCTCAACAACAAAGGCATTTTCAAATACCTGATCTTCAGGTTCGTGGTCAGGATCTGCACAGCGTGTCCTTGGCCACACGTGCTTTTCTCCTGGGCTGGCCTTCTGCTCTTTTTCCCTTTCTATCTCGCCCCAGCTTCTTTTCCACCTAGGCCTGTCTGGAAGTAAAGAATGTAGCCGTAAGGCAGACAAGCACATGTCAGCTGAGGGGATGTCGCTACGAGGAGCTAGGGTGTAGTAAGTACCTGGTCCTGACAGAGCATTCATCTTAATTTCTCCCTTGTAACTTGTAAGACTTTTCTTAAAACATCTGTTTCCTTATGTGATTTAAGTGCCGTGAACATTCGCGTCTCAGCATGCTGAGGAGATACTAGTAGGGTTCCGATCTCAAAGGCTCACGGGTTGAAGTCTTGGGTCACAAGGGTTCTGACCCCATCGATGGATCGATCCACAAACTGGTGGGCTATTGGGAGAGGGTGATGGGAAATTAGAATATGGAACCCTTAAAGGAAGGTGGGCCCTTCAGGGTGTGCTACAGACACCCCCTCTCTCCTCGCTGAGGGCAGCTGCCCCGTGCTACCCCATACAGCCCACCTTGCTGTTTTGCCTCGCCACACACCAGAAGCAAGAGACCAGTGAGGCCGGTACAAGTTCATGGAAACCAAGATGCCAAACTAAATGACTTCCTCAAGGGTTGTGCCATGGGAGCAGAAGGTGACTAGCACTTCCCTGAAAGTCCTTACAGTGCCAGCTGCTCAGTCTCTGCCCCTGGAGTGAACGAATGACAGAGGCAAGCAGAGCGGTGTGCCTGCCTGCCTGCCCTTTTCTCCATGTTGCTTCCAACTTCTTTAAACCGAGGGGGTAGCTTGTTGCAACTTGGTATTTCAGAGTGAATCAGGAAATGTCACCAAGTACTGAGGTATCTAATGCACAGTGAAACTGCATAATATTTTAAATAATATTAATATTAATATTATTATATTACTAATTTGTGTGTGTGTGCCCGCGCCTAGGAATTCACGTATGGGTCAGAGGGCAACTTTTGAGTGTCCGTTCCCTCCCTGGATCTCGCAGTTCTAACTCCAGTCACCTGGCTTGTACAGAACGCATGTCTACATGGCCCCAAAGCTGTTTAGTATTTAATTAACAGCTTTAACATGTTACCAACGACCTTCACGGCTTGCCAAATGACAGCCGGCTGTAGATTCATAGCCAGTATTAAAAAGACATCACACATAAGCAGTGAATAGCTACATATTAAATGGTTATAAATGTTTTCGAGTATTGATTTCTCGAGAATTATTACTTGGCAGAGTGTGTGCGCCCAGCCCCTGACTCTCGCTTCTGACAGACGCCATCTAGTGGTGAGAAGTAGCAGCTGCTCACACACCAGCCCACTTCACAGGGCACTGTGACTGCTTACTTGGTACAAACAAAATAAAAGCTACTGGCAAAGAAGCAGTCTGGGGGATGAAGATGCGAACCTGGAGTCTGCTATGGTAAGGGACAGGAAAGGCAGTCCTGGTACTTGTCTCTCCGCAACGCCCTCGTGTGCTGTCTCACTCAGGCTCCAACGTCTCGTCCAGGTGGTGGGACCGGTAACCGCCGGGGGCCCCCTGCCACGCTCTCTGCACTCAGAGGCGCCACGCACCTCCACCCGTGGCGGCTCCTCATCCACCTTAACTGTTTACTTTGATCACCCCACCAAGGCATCTGTCTGGGTCTCTGCGGAGATTTATGGTACTTTTAAGTTCACAGTGACATTTTAACTATCTTTTCACAGCTTACATCTGCTTCCTGAAGAAATCCAGCTAAGTTTCCTCTTCCTGGGGCAGCCACCTCCTTACTTGAAGAAGACTGTCATCTTCTTTTGTTCCCAGGGTGGCCTGGGAAGGGCAGATTCCTATGTGTGTTTACAGAGCTGACGTTTTCCAGCAGCCAGCATCCGTGGTCTCCTGGGATAGTATACACATTCTGTCACACAAGGGCAGTGGGCAGGTGACCCCAGAACACAGTTCTCTTGGTTTTCACACAGGTTTTGTTTTGTTCAGGACTAGTGGTTTATCACATGTCCAAGGCCAATAGCCACCTATGTGTGCACGCGCTTGTGTGTGTGTGTGTGTGTCTATGTGTATGTGTGTGCATGCATGAGAGAGAGAGAAGGGGGGAGGCCACTGCATACCTGTACACATCCAAAGGCAGCTTTGTGGAGTCGATCTCTCTTTCCATGTTTACATAGTTCTGGGGAGCTTAGGTCATCAGGCCCACGTACCAAGGCCTTTACCTACTGACCTATCTCCCCAGCCACTGAAGCTACTTCTTCAAATCTTAGTGGCCGGAGAGATGGCTCAGTGGTTAAGAGCACTGGCTGCTCTTCCAGAGGTTCTGAGTTCAATTCCCAGCACTGAAATGAGAGGTCAAAACTGTCTATTAACTGTAGGCCTGTGGGATCTAATGCCCCCTTCTGGCATATAAATGTACATGCAGGTAAAACATACATAAACACCTGGCGTGGTGGCGCATGCGTTTAATCCCAGCACTCAGGAGGCAGAGGCACGCAGATCTCTGTGAGTTCGAGGCCAGCCTGGTCTACAAAGTGAGTCCAGGACAGCCAAGGCTCTTATTACACAGAGAAACCCTCTCTCAACCCCTCCCACTGAATCCATAAACACAAAATACATAAACAGACATAAATAAATTAATCTTTGCCAGGTATGGTGGTGAACACCTTTACTCCTAGAACTTGGAAGGCAGAGGCAGGTGGACGTCTGTGAATTCAAGGCTAATCTGGTCTCCATAGCGAGATCCAGGACAGCTAGGGCTGCATACAGGGATCTAGTCTCAAAACAAGAACAAGCAACCCACCGACCAACCAACTAAAAGCCTAAACGTTGCAGGACCTGGCATTTGTTACCATACCTCCGAGGCCGCACCGTTTGTGAGAGGATTCTACTGTGGATATCCCGGGAAGCACAGCCATAGGCTGGACACACGTGAGGACAACCCCCAGCCCCAGGCAAACAGGACCAGCATGGGAGAGTGACGTTATGTGTGCATTGCATAAGCAGGGACACTCTACCAGGCCAGAGGGCATGGATGCTTTCCAGGCAGGCCCCGTGCCATCTCTCTGGGCTTCCTAGTCACCGGCACTGTTTCTTTCCCGTCTCCTGTTTCAAGTGGAGCTGAAGGCAGAACCCTGAGCTTCCCGCGTCAGGCCCAGTGCACTTCAGCCAAGCGACACCGCCAGGCCTCCCTCCCTCCCCATCCGTCAGCTCTGCCAAAGCCCTTGTGACTTCCCCAAGGTTGCTCTCCCTGAGGGTGCCAGAGCGCCTATCTGCTCTCAACCTGCTCCTTGTCCTGGAGCCTCATATGGAGGCCAACAGCCGCCTGCTTCTAACATCAGGCCCTGAGCGACACAGAAGATCAATACCTATTTGTTACAAATTATGACTGTTCGTTTGGAATAAAGAGAAAAGCCCTAACAGGAAGGCTGCAGCGGAAAGGGAAAGGAGGGAGTAAAGGCAGGCTCTACATCTTCACTAAGTTGGCCACTGGACTTTACTGGCCTGCAAGCATCCTTGTGGGTTTGATCCTGTGGCTTGTTAGGGAAACCAAACTGGCTTTAGCGAATTAAAAGGCAGACAGATACTAGCAGCAGCAAGACGGTTCACGGGCGACCTCAACTGCTTGGCTTGCCTGGCATGTCTTTGAACTCTGTCTCTTTCATTTTTTTCTTCAGACTCGTTTAGGAATTACTTCAGCAGAAAAAAAGGGTGTGGGAGAACTGGAGAGCAAGGGTTCCCAGAGCCAGTTTCCTTAGACACCCCTGAGCACAGAAGAATTCCTGGGGGCGATGGGCCTTTGAAGGGAAGGGACGGGACTTGGGGGGAAGTGAACAGGAGGTGATGGACTTAGGACAGCTCACACTAGCGTGAGCGTTTGCAGTCAGGTGTAGTCTCCACATGCGTGCAATGCCCAGAGAGGCCAGAAGAGGGCGTCTGATCCTGAAGACCTGGAGTTACAGATGGTTGTGCGCTGCAGCTGGAAGCTGGGTCCTGAAGCCAGGTCCTTTGGCAAGGGCTTTTAACCGCTGAGGAATCTGGCCCACACTGGCTTTTCCACAAGCTCAACCGAATACTTCATGGTCGGTGTTTTCCTCGGGAACGTCAGTAATCTCCTCCATACCTTTGGTAGAAGAGGCGTTTTATGTTTCCTTGTGTAAGGTATCCTGAGCCATGCACTGCCCTCCTCACTGCTGCTGTATCCCCAGTCTGTGTCTGTACATCCCCCAAAAGCAACAGAGCAGGGACTGGTCACAAGGCCGCTCAGGAAGTACAGTAGAATAGGTCTTTAATCAGGCTCCATGTTTGTTGAATGCACATACAACCTTGCAAAGCTAAGTATGGGGCGACCGTCTGGACAGGACCACAAGACCCGGGAACTCCCGAGCGCCATGTCATAAACAGGTCGCTGGCATGTTTTGCCCTGCGCATTACACCTGTATTATAAAACGGTATATAAAGGATTGGACAATGTGTGCGGAAAGAAATACACCGAGGGTGGGGACCCACGCTGTTTAAACTTTACCAGGGTGTGTGTGCGCGCGTAGTAGGAAGCACCGCGCCAGGGAAGCGGAGATAACATTATTCCATTATCTCTCCCAGGGAGGAGTTCAAAGTCCCAAACAAACCGGATCGAGACTCTTGGGCGGCTGGGTGAAGCCGGCTCAGGAAATCTATCCTACCGCCCGCTCGTGCCGTATTTAAGCCTCCTCGCGCTGGTGCATGTCAGAATAGGGCTCATCCCAGGTCTTCTGCAGCCAGCCGCAGGTGAGGCTCCCTGGGGTATGGACAAGGCCGGAACACCGAGCGTAGGCGTTTCCGGCCGGCAGGCGAGGGCCCGCTGGAGCATTACACCCGGCATCGGTTCCCCGGCCGGCGCGCAGACTGCAGCTTGGACTTTTGCGTCAAGTGCGTCCCCGGGGCTTCACCCGGCCGCGCGGGCACGGTGCGAGCATGTGGGGCTGAAGTCCACACCGGGGGATCACGGGTGGCTCCGAGGGTGCCCCGCTCGCGAGCACTCCGAAGCCGGTCGCCTGTCCCCGCAGGCCCAGGCCTCGCGCTCGTCGCGGCCCGGACAATCAACCAACCGGCTCCCCGAGGACGCTCGCGCGCGCCCGACGGACGGCAAGGGGCGCGTCCGGCCGGGGAGGCGCGCCGATGGGCGTGGGCGGAGCTCCAGGGGCGGGGTCTGTCCGGCTGGCCAATGGGCGTGGGCGGAGCTCTGAGGGCGGGGACTGTCCGGGCACCGGCCAATGAGAGAGGGGCGGAGCGCTCGGGGTGGGGCCTGTCGGGGAAGCGGCCAATAGGGGTGGGCAGAGCGCGTGGGGGCGGTGCCGGGGCGGGCGGGCGGCGGCGGGAGCCGGCTGCAGACGGAGCCGGGCGGCCGAGGACGCAGCGCGGCTCCTGGCGACGGCTCGAGCCGCGGGCGCTGCGGCCGCGCGGGATGCGCGCCCATGGGTAGCGCGGGACGGCGGCGGGCGGCGAGGCCCCGGCTTGTGCGCGCCGGCCCCGGCGGGGACGCAGAGGACCGCCGCTCCGAGGTGCGTGCCGGGGGTGCGGGGTGCGTCCGCGGGGCGCGGGGAGCGGACCTGCCCGGCTGCGCCCAACTTGCGGGCCGCTCCCCCGGGGCTCTCGCTCCTTTGTACGCGCGGGCTCGCGTCTGCGCGGGTGAGGACCGCGGTCCGGGAGCGACCCGGCAGCGCCGGCGCATTCATTTCAGCCTGCTCGCAGATTCCCAGAGAATCAATTTCGGCTCTCCTCCCCGAGAGCCGGGGACAACTTGGCGTCACCCCTCCGGGAGACGTTTGTCGTCATTAACCGGCTTCGGCTACGTTAATTCGGTCCCGGCCGACGCCAGCACGGGTGGACGGGTAGCAAGTGCGCCCTCAAGAATTGGGGCTCCTCCGGCGATACCTGATTTTGGCCAAAACAGGTCTTAGGCGCTTTGGATACTGCTTAGACTTGACTTGGTGTGGACAAGGATGGCTTTAAGAGAGAAGAATAAAGCCGGAGAGAAACTAGGCAAAATGAATCACCCTCCCCCCCCCCAAACCAAGTCATCCACAGAAAACGGGGCATCTTGGTTATTTTCATTGGTTTTCCCAGTAACTTCAAAATAGTCCCAGAAATGTTTCTTTTGTCTGCGGTTTCACTTCTAAACTTTAACACTAGATGGCTTTCTTATGACAGACATTTAGTCCACTGCCCGCTCGAGTTTCCTGCGTCTGCAGTCTAGGCTGAGATTTATTTATTTATTTAACGTCTTAGAAATTGGGATGAAAGGAAGAAAGTATCCCGAACTGCTGCTTTGTTTGAAATATAGTAACAATCCCTCCCCTTCCCCCGTCAGGCTTAAAACGGTTATTTTTGCAAATACGGGAAAATAGGCTTTGCTCTCTACCACCCAAAGGTGAACTATGAGCAAGCTGCTTGCTCTGCTCTGCTCTGCGTCGCGTTTTGAGTTATTTGGAGAATGTACAGTTCATGGGTGGCTTTGGTGATAACGCTTGGTATAGATTTTTCTACGTGCGCCTGTACCGATGGCTGCTGGGTTTCAGTTTGGAGATTTGAGGAACAGGCAGAGATGGCATCTGTCGGGGGAAAGAACAGCCTCTCTTCAGTTTGGGCCGCAAGCAGGGTTGTTGATGCCTGAGGGTTGACCAGCAGCAGCATTTGAGGAAGATCTGTAGTCCAGTGCGTCTGCCTGAGTCATACTGAGGACTGTGTCACGGACCTCTGCGTTACCTTCTCTCTGATGACATCTGGTTCTTCTTTTCCCTGCACTGCTCTTTGATGACTAGTACAGTTGCCTCTGGTTAACTGATCCAGCGGCCACAGCAGACTCTTACGTTTGGGTTAAGCACTTTGATGGTGGTGGTGGAGGAGGGGGAGGAGGTGGTGGTGATTTCGGAATTAATCCTAGAGGCTTGGGTCGGCTGGACAAGCACTCTGCCTCGTTTACTGTTGTTATTTTGGAAGAGCCTCACTAAGCTGCCTCTGCTGACCTCACTAGGGAGCTCAAGCCGGCGGCTTTGAACTTGTGGTCCTCCTGCCTCATGGGTGCGAGGATGATAGGTGTGCCCTGCCACACCCAATCCGTGTTCAGTACTTTTGATCTACAAACAACCTGACATGGGGCCCAGTTCTTGCCTCGGCAGGCTTATTAAATGAGGAAACTGGGATTTGGGTTTATAGTTGTGATTTCTTGCATGCCTTGCTTGGCTTAAAATATGACATGTTAAATTTGTATGTTCTAAATTAGTGTGTATTCATAAATAGCCGAGGGGGGGGGAACCCCAACTGGGTAGGTGACTGTGAAGTGGGGAACACAATGAAACGGGACCGCCTTTCTTTCCTCAGTACCCGTGTGCTACCTATAGGTGGGGTGAGGTGACCTTGCATAAGAAGCCCTGTAGACATTTGCTCCAAAGGACAGAGAGAGCGCAACAACTAGGATCCAGTCAGGGTGTGGGGTGGAGCTTCCTCTCGGGAGCACCAGCCTGGGAGCTGCACTTCTGGCTTGAGCGTTGATTTTTTTTTTTTTTTTTTTTTTTTAAACAGGACTTTGGTGTTGTAAAACATTAGGCTTTCGTCAAGAGCATTTGTTTTTGTGCTCTGTAACTTTTAGCCTCATAAGTGCGACTGGACTGTCATTTTGGTCACAGCTGCCGAGTATGCATTTGGAAGGTTTCCCCCCCCATACCCCTCCCCACCACATTGGTGTGATTTTGCAGGGCTTTCTCATACCTGAATTTAGTCACCCTCCTGTAGCTTGGGGAAGACCAAAGCTGCAGTTGATTAGACACAAGATCTGTTTCTGAAACCGTGCCATGTCAGTACAAATGGCTCAGGCAGCCCTGTGCACAGCTCTCACGGCTGGCCTGGGAACCGCGCTTTGACTCGCTTGGGTCTGCCCCTCAGCCTGTGCCCAGCAGTGGTTGTTAAAGGCAGCTTTAGGAAGCCTCAAATTGCCTCTCTGAACTCTGATCTCCACGAGGTGGGCATTTCAGGTATATGTCATTACAAAGACACAGTGAATTTGAAGAAAACTTGGAGTGTGCTTGTTAACTTGAACAAAATGTGAAGTCAAGCCTTAAGGAATACAGAAGAGCCGCGTTCTAGGTTTTCTTCCTGTGCCTATGTATTTCCTTTTTGGGTGAGAAGGAAGAAGGGTGGGGACCTTGAGGGGGGGCACCTCTGTAGTTCACAGGTGAGTTTGGGTAAAGTATAGCACAGTTCCTTGTGACTCCAAAGCTATAGGTTTCTTTTTTCATTTCATTTTCTCTCTTTCTCTCTCTCCCTCCCCTGCCCCCCCTCTCGTGTCTGTGTGTGTGTGTGTGTGTGTGTGTGTGTGTGTGTGTGTGTGTGTATGTGTAGGTTAGACGATACCGTCTAGAAGCTGATTCTCTTCCATCATGTGGGCTTCTGGGATTGGGTTTAGGCTTGACAGCAAGTGCCTTTACCCACTGAACCATCTTGCCAGCCCCTTTTGTTCCTTTATTGTTTAAATACATGTATTAGAGCAATAAAAATATCTGTCTGGCCAGAATGTTTTATACTTCCCATGATTATAAGTCCTGCTAGATTCCGTGTATTGGAAGTTTGTGTACAGCGAATGCCCTTATATGGATTTATAGTTCCTAGGTTTACCTTTGAAATCAATGACTCAGGGATTGCTTTTCTCTGGCAATTGCATTTGGCTCTGACCCTTTTTAAGGAGAAGTAGCCATGCGGTTGGAATTCAAATGTCTCCCAACTTCAAAGGTAAATTGGTTTGATTGTCTCTGAACCTGAGTTCAGAGTGACCCGAGTGACCCCCATGACAAGTGATCTCAGGGTTCGGCTCACATGCTGCAAGGTTGTTCTTCCTCACAGAGTCCTCTGTACTGTGAGCTGCCCCCTGAGACCTGTTTCCTTTGCTGCGTTGTGTACAAAACTGAGTAATGGAAGACAGGCTGTGACCCAGCCACGATTGTCACATCAGTGTCTCTGTGCCAGAAAGGACTCTGTTTCTATCCATCTGTAAATATTAGAAAACAAAACCAAGCCACATGTGGTGGTGTGTTCTGATGATCCCAGCACTGCGGAGCAGAGGTAGGAAGATCAGGAGTTTAGGGCCAGCCCGGCTACGTGGGACCCTGTCTCACAAAATCAACACAAAAGCAGACTTTAAGGACGTTAGATTTATATGCATTTGACATTGCTACCCTAAGCATATTACATAAATATGCATAAGTATATTAATTAAACTGTAGCCATCATTAACTGTTATCAGTGCATTTAATGAAGTCATAAAGCTGCATGTGACAGCCCTGACCTGTAATCCCAGCACCAGGGAGGCTGAGGCAGGAGGATTGATGCGCGTTTGAGGATGGCCTGGACTACAGAGTCGGGATTCTGTCTCAAAACAACAAAAGAGTAGCACCCAAAAAGATGTGTTTGGGGGCAGGCCCCACATGGCGTGTGAGAGAGCAAGTGAGACAGAGACAGGAAGCGTTTAGAACTTACCGTCTTCTCATCTGGCTGCCCACCCGCTCCGCTCCCTTCCTCGTAGGACAGTGAGAGTGCCCCTGAGAAGGGAATTTAGACTGCAGCCCGTTTTGCCCAGTGTCCCTGCAGCGTAGGATCCTCCCATGTGGCTCCTGACCGCACTGAGACCTGAACCTGTGGTCTTAGCGCAACCAGGCATGTCTACTGAGGTGTTTCCCCGCCAGCCCCCCTACGGCTTCCAAAGGGGCTCTTCCAGGAGTCACCTAGCAGGGCCTGCCGTGATGTGGTGGGACACCACTTTTTGATGGTTTTTAATTTTTATTTGCCGTCTTGGGGATTGAACTCTGGTTTTACACGCGCCAGACAAGTGTTCTACCACAGAGTCATACACCTGCCCTTTTTATGTTTTTATTTTGAGCAGGACTAAGCTGCCCAGGCTTAGTCATTGAGTAGCCCAGGCTGGTCTTGAGCTAACTTGGGCTCCTTCGGCCTCAGCTTTCTGATAGCTGAGAAGACAGAACTGCACCACCAGGCCTGACACCAGGAAGTTCCTTGAGCTATAGAATAGCCTTATGCTGCCTGTTTGTCGTAATTTTACCCTTTTGGGGGCCTTCAAAACACACGCTCTAGAGCAGTGGTTCCCAACCTTCCTAACGCTGCGACCCTTTAATACAGTTCCTCATGCTGTGGGGACCCCCCCCCATAAAACTGTTCGTTGCCACTTCACAACTGTAATTGTGTTACTCTTGTGACCCACAACGTAAATGTCTGATATGTGACCCCAAAGGGTCGTGACCTCAGGCTGAGAACCACCGCCCTGGAGAGCTGCTTCATCTCTGCTGCAAAGTGGGGTCCAGTAGCTGGCGCCCCTCCTGCCAGATGTTGAGCATGCAGAGCAGGACCAAAGTGCTCTGAGGCCACCTGCCCTGCGTGCCTCAGCTGTCCTCATGGCCGGCCCTGCTGCTGCCCTGTTCTGTGACAGGACCAAGGAGTGCTGCCCGGGGCGGGGGTGGGTAAAGGTACTTGTCACCAAGGCTCACTCCTGAGTTTGAACCCCGAGGCCCCTTGGAAGGGAAGAACCAGCTGCTGGAAGCTGTTCTCTGACCTTCACACATGCAGCGTAGCATGCACGCCTCCCCTCCACTAAATCAACACGTTGGGGAAAAGACGCGCCACCTGCAGCTTAGATTACCCTAACTCCATACGTCTCCCTGCGCCACTGGTGGGATGGGTAAGTTGCCTGGGCACCCAGTGTGTGATCCTTAGCCATCGGGGCTCCCTTCTGGGGGGTCCGAGCTAGTACAGGTGGGGGCGCCTCATCTTCTTTTTTTATAACTGGCTGAGTGTCTCCCCCCTTCCCACAGGTTATTGTGAAAGATGGCGCCTAACTTGCTTTGCGGGTTCTGCTGCCTGAATTATTCTAAGTCAGAAGTGAGTCTGTGCTTTACTGTGCCCCTCGTCAGACCTGCTTTGCATGCAGCTGGTGATGAGGAAATGTATGCTTAGTGACTAACTGGCTCTGACCTGTTAGGGGGCCCTGTGGAGTCCTTAGAGAGGGGAACCGGAAGAGTGCTGGGTGCCATCCCTATTCTCAGGTATGTGAGCTCCCGTTGCTCTCAGACAGTGAGGGCTGCACATCTCAGTCACATCCATTGTTGCTGTGACCAGAGTCGCTTGAGGAAAGGATTCGCAGGTACAGTCAGTCCATCACGGTGGGAAGGCGGAGCAGGTGTGTGAGGCTGCCGGTTGGCACGTCGCATCTGTAGCCAGGAGGGAAGAGATGAGCCCACTGCCTCCTGTTTACACACCATGGTGCCCGGCCATGGTAGTGCTCCCCATCTCGGGTGAGTCTCAAGACCCACTTGAGTTAACACAAAGCTAGACACCGCAGACATGGTTGGAGGCTGGTCCCTTGGGTGACAAGAGTCTAGATCCCACTGACAGTATCAACCATTACTGCTCACATCTCGTCCTTGTGACTGTTACCCTTCAGCCTTAGGGGCACCTTGAACTTGTCTACTTGCCTTGCACTTTGCACATTTGCCACCTCCTCTGAGGAATGTCCAGTGTAGGTGAGTTAGTGAGTTTTCCATGGCCACGGCCATATACCTGTCAGAAAACCAGAAGAATTCATTGTGTCCGTGGTTTCAGAGTATCAGCTGTCATGTCAGGAAAGCCAGTGAACTCTCAGCAGTCAGCAGCTTTGACTTCACACTTCCTCCTCAGTGCAGGGCACGTGTGTGCGCCATCACAGCCACTGTCCCGAGTCAAGGCTAGAGCAGAGAAGCAGTGTCTGAAATGGTTACCGTGGAACACGGGTGCGTGGACCTTATGCCCATGGGCTCATGGGCGTGTAAGACATTACACACACCCAGTGATCTGTGGTTCAGGTCTCTACAGACATCCGAGAGGGGCGGAGGGCTTGGAGCCCACGTTGTCAGCACCATGCCTCCTTCTCTGTGCTCTGGGGCGTGTTTTAAGTTTTATTCCCGAGGAACCGTGGCATTCATGCAGTTCTGGAGTAGTTCTGGCCGCGTTCCTCTTGCAATGTCTAATAACGGATTTTAGGAATTACAGTCCTGGTCATTCATTCTGGGGAAATGCTACTGTTTCCAGTGTTTAACGCCTCAGTCTGGTGAGCAAGGGCTCTTTTGTATAAGGGTGCAGAGATTTCCACTGCTAGGTCAACTGTCTGAGTGTCCATGTGTGTGCATACACATGCATGTGCACATGTGTCTGTGTGTGCATATGCGCTGCTGGGCATAGTGGGTCACACCTTTAATCTCAGTACCGAATGGGGCAGAGGCTGGTGGATCTCTGTGAGTTCAAGGCCAGCCTAGTCTTCATGGCAAGTTTTAGGCCAGTCTGGGCTACATAGTAAGACTGTTTCAAAAACTAACATATGTATATTTATGTGGACTATGTCTTATACCTGCATATGTGCACATGTGCTTTACTATGCCTGAGCATCATAAAATATAAGCAAAAGTGTGAGTTTTAAAGAAGATGTTCTGAAAGTGGTTAGAAGTGGAAGTATTTTCTCTTACACCCCTGCTCACCATCCTCCCCCGTGGAGCGCTCTGCTGTGTGAAGGCAGATTTCCAGGGCCCATGCTAACCCGGTCTTCATGGACTCTGTGTCATTGTATGTATTGTCTTTCTGGGGGCTTTTCTCCCGGGTCCCCGGAACTACTTGTGAGTGCCTTGGTTGGGGATGAGGGCAGGGGTGCTGGCCTCCTTGGGGTGTATCTGGTTTAGCTTGGTTACAGAGACAGCCTCATACCATTGTACCCACCGCCTGCATAGAACTGGGGGGAGGTGGCTATGACATGTCCCCTGCCTGTGCAGACGTACAGACAGTCAGAAGCACATTAGGAGTGCAGTGTCACGGTGGCACTCTGTCTCTGTGGCACCCACTGTCCCCAGCTCACAGAGGCCCTGTTCTTATGGTTCAAATGTGAAATGTCCCTGGTTGGCTCATGTTTCAACACTCGGTCCCCAGATGCTAGTGCTTTTTAGGAGGTGGGGCCTGGCTGGGCGAAGTGGGCTCCTGGACCTGACCTGATGGTCTATAATGATGGTAGTAATAAGACGCTCCGGTCCACTTGAATCCACTGTCCCACAGTACCCAAACTCAAAACGCGCCCCAGAGCACAGTGAAGGCAGGCATTGTGTGACAGCATGGGCACCGGGCCTCCCGCACCTCTCGGAAGTCTGTAGAGATCTGAACAACAGGTCACAGGGTGTGTGTAATATTTTACATGCCCATGGCCCTCATTTTCCACAGGAGCAATTCCAAGTTTTAGCCACTGTACCAGCCCGAGTACAGAGATGTGAGCAAGCTGCTGCATACTGCCGTGATGGGCAATAGCCCCAAACTGTGAGCCAAAATCAGCCTGTGTTCACCTGTGTTGCTTCTTATCAGGTATTTCCTGGGGTGACAAGTACAGGAAGCAGCACACCAGCCCTCAGCCTGCAGGAGGGCTGTGAATGCAGAGGGCCGGTTCCCAGCTAACTCTGCTCCCTCACCACCTTCTTGGCAGCCCACATCTCCGGCGCACCTCTCCTGCTGCGCTGCTGCACATTATTTTTTGTGCCTTTGCTTCTTGTATCTCCTCCCTAGAGCATCTTCAATCCTGTGGGCGGGGACACCCTGCTGTGTTCCTATGCTTTAAAAGTTTTTGCCACAACAGTGGCTCCTGGCCATAAGGGTTAAGTGACTGCAGTTGTGGCTTTGGGCGTGAAAGAACTCTCTGTGTCTTGATTTTTGTTGAAATAAGTTGTAGATTCCACCATGACTCATCCTAAGCGGCCTTTCGCACTTCCTCCTGCATCTTTCCCAGGTTTACAGGAAGTGGCTGCCACTGAGCTCTGAAGATGTCGCTGCAGGAGGTGGGAGTTCCTGTGTAGAGATTGGCAGGGTGCCACAGGTCCAGGGAGACTGCCCACAGTACTGAGTTTTGAGGGAGGCAGCACACTTGCCACCAACTGCCCATGAGCTGGTGGGCTGCCTTTCCCAGTGTCAGGTTGGTCCCCGCAGGGTGGGCCCAGCGCTGTTGGAGGCTTGGCTTGGGCTGCTTGCTGCAGATCACTGGAGGGAAAATGGATTCTCAGTTGCTACACTCTGTTGTCTTCTCCTTCTCAATCCTTAAAATCCCTACTAGAAATAGGGATGTTTGACAATTTGGTCTGCAGATTATAGGCCATGCACCCTTGCTTATGTGTTTTTAATTCAAGACTAGCAAAGTCCACAGGAATGTTATTAATATTAGTGATGATGGTGTTTATTTTTTATTTGAGACAGGTCTTATGTAGCCCAGGTTGATTTTGAACTCATTCTGCAGCCCTCAGCTTCTGATCCTCCTGCCTCCATCTCCTGCATGTTGGGGTTACAGGTACAGAGGTAGTGCTGGGCATGGAGCTGCAGTGAGGCAGGCACTGAGCCACCCCCTCCGCCTCCCCCAGCCTTGTAATCACAGTTAGAGCCCTCCCTAGCAGGCGTCTTACCCTTCGGTCCCGCCGAGCAGCGGTTGCTGTTTTGTGTGGAATCTGATCATCATGGTCCTGCCATGCTATGAGCAGAGCTGGCTGAGGGTCAGCCATCGCTAGTGAATAGGGCCATCGGACTGGTCACCAGGTTTTACTTGACGGCTGTGCTAAGGCTTTTCTAGGAATCAGGGTCTGTTTTCTATCTTGGGCGTTCTGGTGGGTAGGAGTGAAGGAGACTGCTGAGCTTGGTGTATAAAGAGTGGAGAGCTGAGAGAGAACCGAGGCAGGTCTCAGGCAGTTGTGTGTGAACTTTTCCTTCCTCACCCCTGCCTTACGTGGAAGCTTAAATAGCAGTGTGTGTGTGTGTGTGTGTGTGTGCACACGCGCGTGCGTGCACACACACATGTGCATCTGTGCTTGCATGTGTATGCGCATGCCTTTGGCAGCTAGGGGACACCCTTCAGGGGTGGTCCTCAGGTTCCATCATCCTTTTTTCTTTTCTTTTGGGGACAGGGTCTCTCGTTGCCTTGGGACTTGCTGGTTCAGATAGGCTGGCTGTCCTGATCCCCCAGGGACTCCCTTGTTGCCACATCCCCACTCTGGGATCACAGGCCTACACCACCCTGAAAGCTTATTTTATGTGTGTTCTGGGAGGCGGGGTGTCGAACTCAGGTCACCATGCTTGCTTGGCCAAGCTCCTTATCAACTCCAGCGTGGGGTCTTGGTGAGGCCAATGCCATCTGTTTCTTGTCACAGACACAGTGTTTCAATGAGAAGTGTGCTTTTCCTAAGTCTTAGGAGTTTTTTTAATATTTCAAACCTGGGTCTGGCTGTGGTACTCTGTCATGCCCGGAGCACCGTAGCTGCCCTGGACATAGGTGATCCTAGGAAGAGGGATGAATTGAAGGGGGGGAAGGAGGGAGGGAGGGGAAAGAGAGGTGGAGGCAGTTAGCTCACTGTCCCAGAGAGTGGGTTGCTGAAGTGGAAGGAGGGTTGAGCTGAGCTGGGATGCCTGTGAGCTGGGATGCCTGTGCTGGGATGCCTGTGCTGGGATGCCCGTGAGATGGGATGCCCGTGAGATGGGATGCCCATGAGCTGGGATGCCCGTGAGATGGGATGCCCGTGAAATGGGATGCCCATGAGCTGGGATGCCCGTGAGATGGGATGCCCGTGAGATGGGATGCCTGTGAGATGGCAGCCCAGCCCAGGAGTGGTTGGCCCTTCACAGGCCATTTCTTCAGCTCTGGAAATCTCTGCCAAGATTAAAAGAAGTATAGGAGGGAAACAGTTTTTGTTTCTCATTTCTACTTTGCTACATTTGCATAATCTTTGTTGAAGCCAGCTGAATGTGAAGCCCTAAATAAATTCCAGGCATTTAAATATTTAAAAGGATCCATCCACAGTTCTCTACTCAGCCGAAGAATAAACGCATTCAACAAAGAAAATCACACCCTCGCAGATGCAGCCGGATAGACCGTGTCCACCTTGTCACCAAATTAGAAAACGTTAACAGTGAAGCTTGCATTTGATGGGCTCCAAAACTGGCTGTGTGCCAAAATATTGCTTCCCGGCTGGAGAAAGTGGTGGGTGTGTTTCAAGCTGGCGGCTGGCCAGCCAGGGGCTCTGACGCAATCACTCGGTCCCCGTAACTGCTTTGCAACTAATTTTAGGGCAGTTAAATCTGGGTGATGTCTGGTGGCTGCCATGCGTCTGGTTCATTGGCGCTTTCTAAATCCATCCTTTTAGCTTGGCACCTCAGCTCCTGGCTCTTTCTAGAATAAGCCTGGGGCGGGGTGGGGGTGGAGGTGGATGTGTTGTGTCAGTGAGGGAGGAGTGAGGCTGGCGGGTGAGAAGAGGCAGGCTCAGGTCTCACCTTGCTCTGCGTCATGGAAGCAAAGCTTAGGCTACTCTGTGTGTGTGTGTGTGTGTGTGTGTGTGTGTGTGTGTGTGTGTCCGTTCCTCCCAGGCTTTGCACTCACACAGACTGAGGACTGAGGAGGGAGCGGGTCACATTGAGGCTCCACCTTCTTTGCAGCAACCATCCTCAAGCCACTTGTTTTCCTTGCAGCCTCTGGTCGCTGCCAGACTCATGGTGCTGAAACCTACATCTAGCCATGGTTTCTTGGAAATGGGAAGCTAGAATTCACAACAACAACAACAACATGCGTGCACATGTATATGTGTACAGTAGCTGCAGCTATTTGGAGCATCTTACGGAAGAGAACGAGTCTCATGCTGTGTGTGTGTGTGTGTGTGTGTGTGTGTGTGTGTGTGTGTGTGTAGACTGAAGGCCAGTGTCCCATGTCACCGTCAGTCTCTTCCCACATTATTTTCAACTGTGCTAGCTGGTCAGAGAGCCTCAGGGGCCCTTCTGTCTGTATTCTCCACTGCGGGATGACGGGCGTGCACCACCGTGCCTAGCTTCTTAAACTGGGCTTCTCATGTTTGCACAGTAGGCGCTTTACCATCCCCAGCTCTTCCAGTCAGCTTTTATGATACAGAGCTATAGTCTGCAGGTCCACTTAAGAGTTTGGCCATTTGCTATTGATGGAGCAGTTGGCTCACTGGTTGCCAGGTTAGCTGGGTACCTCTGGAGTTGCAGACCTTGCCAGGCAGTCCTTGACTCCAGTGTCATCCTGCAACCTCTCATCAGTGTCAGTTCATATGATTCTAGACCTCAGAGGAACCCACAGGCGCCTGGTCAGTGGAACGTCCCTCTCTGACCAGAGTGTGGTGGTTTGACTCTAAAGATGTTCCCCGGTGGTTCACGTGTTGGAGGCTCGATCCCAGGCTAATGGGCCTGGCATCTCGAGGTCATTAACCCCACCATCATTAATTAGTTAATTAGCTGCTAAGTGAGTGGTTAGGATGTGGGGCCTGGTTGGAAGAAAGTTGCTCTTCAGTTAGGGTTATGTCATGTCTCTGGCCCTTCCCTGTTACCGTGAGGTGAGCAGCTGCCCCCATCACAGGCTCCTAGCTGCCATGATATTTTTTCTTGGCACAGCCCCAGAGCAACAGAGCCAACCAGAGATGGCCCAGAACCCTGAAACCCCGAGCCAAAATAATCATACCCTTCTTAGAGCTGTGTCCTCGAAGGCCTCTGTCACCGAGAAAACGAATGGTGTGAGCGCTGAGTCTCATCCTGATGGCCCCGCCTCAGGCCACTAGGGAGAATGGGAGACCGTGAGCCTGGAGCTGAGCTCTGGGAAATGCCTAGGATTTGAGGACTTCCCAGGGATGGTGCTCGCCAGTTAGCTTAGACGGGCCTTGAACTCAGGACAGCCCTCTAGGTTCATCCTCACGGGTGCTAGCATTACAGGCGAGCCGCCCTGTCAGCTCAGGCTCTGTGTAAGCTCTAAGTGTGGCACCCTCGCTCCTAGTGACTGATGACTCCCACACAGGTTCAGAACCTGTCTGTTACCCCAGGTGAAATTTCTAAAACGAAATGTAGATGCCTTAAGTGTGTCGTTCACCCTGTGTGAGTTTTGACACATGTGTCATCTGTTGTAACCTGCATTTCAGTCAGGGTATGAAGTGTACCAACTACCTGGAAACGTCTTTCCTGTGCTTACCTGGACAGCTTGCCCCACCTCACCTAGGTGTCTAGTTTTCGCCTGTGGAGCCTTGCGCGTTCCTGAGAAGATATAAATAGCAACTCAACTCAGTTACAAATTCCCGCACTCTCTGCTGTGTGGGTGTATTGCTGTAGGTACCTTAGCGCTGCACTTGCTTTGCTCTCCTGGTGGGCTCCGGATCCTCCTCAGTGGCTTGTGATTTCAGGAACAGCTTCCTATCACCTGGTCTCTTAGTCAGGTTTCTACTTACCCCTGCCTGCCAAGGGATGGCTTCCTGTCTCGTCCTGCCATCCACCTGCCTGGCTTCTTGCCACTGTGCACTCTAGGGTTCAGGTGTGCTGGCATCCGGGCAGGGTTGGCAGGGCTCCTGGCACTGACTGAACGGCTTTGTTTCTGAAGATGGGTCAGTAGAGCTCAGCTGTTCAGCTGTGTGTGCCATTTGGAAAACTTGAGGCAAAAGAAGACACGGGTGTGTCCTTGGGAAGCTGAGGACTCATTTTTAGTTTAAACACAACAGTTGCTCCAACTCCCAAATTCAGTTTGATGATGTCATCTGTGGAAGAAACAAACCACCTAAACCGGGAAGACCAGATTTTCAGATCCGCTGTGCTGAGGTGATACTGGCTAATGCTCTAACCACCCGCTGTCCCCCACCTCCAACCCCCACCCGAGGAGTTAAAGGCAGCTTGCTAGACCTAATGAGCTGCCTCTTGGTAACGCCTTTAGTCGCAGACGCTTTGGGTGACCAGGCCTCTCCAGCCGTGAACTGGACTAGCTTCTACCTAGTGTTTGGGTTCCTGTGGCATCAAGTTTGCTGTCATTTTGGGGTGTGTGTGTGTGTGTGTGTGTGTGTGTGTGTGTGTGTGTGTGTGTGTGTGTGTGTGTGTATGTGTGTGTGTGTGTGTGCGCGCGCGTGATTTTTGCATAAAGCCAGATTGGTCACAGTAGTTATTTTCCCTCCTCGAGAAGAAACATTTGAGTGTAGTCCCGGGCAACCAAGAAGCCTTTCTTTGTGGTGTGACAGCCTGAGGCCTGTGCGGATGCCACCCTGAACCCAGGCTCCCTCCATCTTCTTCCTCTATCATAAGGCTTTTGTCCCCATCTCACCTAGTGACCTGTGGCCCACACTCAGGCTTGCTGAGAAGGAGGTGGCCAGCTAAGGGTCCCTGTCACTTTGCCCTCCTTCTAATGACCTGACCTGACCTCAGGGAAAGCTGGGAGCTGTCATTACTGACATTAGCTAAGGGTCCCTTTCACTTTGGCCTCTTTCTTCTGATGATCTGACTTGACCTGAGGGGACATCACTGGCTTCTGTCTAGTTCTGTGGCTGACACTGGGCTTCATGACACCTGGTCTGATGTGGATGCCCCTGAGTGAGGCCTCCCTGAAAGCTGCCTCCATAGCAGATGCCTCCTGAGAGGGTCATGTGTTGTGGGGAAAGCAAAGCCAGTGCAGTTGCTGATCTTGGGCTCCTCGTTTTTGAGCTGTCCCACACTGTAGAAGCAGTGTGTGTCCATGGCTATAGTATCCCACACTGTAGAAGCTGTGTGTCCATGGCTGTGGTGTCCCACACTGTAGAAGCTGTGTGTGTCCACGGCTATAGTATCCCACACTGTAGAAGCTGTGTGTCCATGGCTGTGGTGTCCCACACTGTAGAAGCTGTGTGTGTCCATGGCTGTGGTATCCCACACTACAGAAGCTGTGTGTCCATGGCTGTGGTATCCCACACTGTAGAAGCTGTGTGTGTCCATGGCTGTGGTGTCCCACACTGTAGAAGCTGTGTGTGTCCACAGCTGTGGTATCCCACACTGTAGAAGCTGTGTGTGTCCACGACTATGGTATCCCACACTGTAGAAGTTGTGTGTGCCCACGGCTGTGGTATCTAAGCCAGGTACTTTCTCACCAGAACCTCGTTTCTGTACCTGAGGATGGGGGACAGTCGCTCACCTTGCAGCATTCCCAGAGGAGTCTGTCAGGTGGTCAGGAGCATGTCTTCTTTTGCTGGTGTTGTTGGAAGATGTTTTTGTGTATTGACTATACAAATGCTGACTTGTGTCTCCAGAGAGCTGGTTGCAGCCTGGACCTCAGCACGGCCTTTACTTTGTTAGAAGCATCTCCTGTCTAGGTTGTTGTAAACATTGTTCCTCACCACCTTCTTACTGGTTGAATAAAGAGCCCGACAGTCAATGCTGTGCAGGACGGGATAAGGTGGGACTTCTGGAGAGGGTCCCAGGGGGGACCAGAGAGAACGGCAGAGTCGCAGTGAGGGCAGGGACAGGGCGAGCCCAAGATGGCAGGTACCTGACAGGTTGGAACAATGGAGCATCTGCCCAGCTGTAGTGCCTGAAGCTCTTGACTATGAAGGTCTCTGTCACTAGTCAGAGCGAGGGCGGCATGGGAAGTCCTGACTTGCATCCAGTGGTGGAAGGCGAATGGTGTTGCTGCTGGGATTCTGTCATCATGGGAAGAGCAGATGTGGAACCTGAGGACGTTCTCACTGTCCTAACTAAATATACCACCTGTGTGTAAGCAAGGAAGCTGACCTGGAGGCTCTGGCGTCTGATTGAACTGAAAGGGTGTGTTTTGACTGTCCACTGGTGGACAGACATCCACACAGCCTGCGTCCCTGTAACTTGCCATTCCCTTAGCTACACTCTTATCTCTCTCTGCTGATGCTGTTAGGGGAAGCAGCATCCTGCAGAGCCAGCTGAGGACACTGAGATGGAATGGCTTGTCAGCCAGTGCTGTGACTGACCATGGGTTGAAGGGGGATCTTGGCAGCAGGGTGGAGGTTTCTCAGAGGCCCTGTCTTCGTGGAGGACTGGGGAGGAGGTGCCAGAGAGGTCGCAGGCCCCCCCCCCCCGATGTAGCGCCCTCCCACCGGGTGTTAGTTCTGTGATTGTTGGACTCAGAAGAAAGGCCTGTTGGGCTACGCCTTTGACTCTGTGTAGAGCCTACGCTTCTGTGTTCAGATACTTCCCTGCCTGAGGCTTTGGT
Organism: Acomys russatus; assembly: GCF_903995435.1. Classification (NCBI taxonomy): domain Eukaryota; kingdom Metazoa; phylum Chordata; class Mammalia; order Rodentia; family Muridae; genus Acomys; species Acomys russatus. The sequence continues at coordinate 50,016,710 of NC_067162.1, read as the reverse complement.
ACTGGGTGTGTGCAGTGGGGTTAAGAAGGATTTGGGGAGCTGGGCGTGGTGGCTCACACTTGTAATCCCAGCACTCGGGAGGCAGAGGCAGGTGGATCTCTGTGAGTTCAAGGCCAGCCTGGTCTACAAAGTGAGTCCAGGACAGCCAAGACTACAGAGAAACCCTGTCTTGAAAAAACCAAAATACTAATAAATAAATAAATATAAAGGTTTTGGTACCTGAAGGAACACAGCTTGGGCTCTCTACATTGGGATAAATTAATGTGACCAAGTTAAAGTGCTTTTTGTCTTTTTGTTCTCAAATAATAACTTAATTTGGGACGGGGTGTCATGTAGCTCAGGCTGACCTCAAACTCATGGTGTTGCCAAGTGAGGACAACCTTGAGCTCCGGACCCTCCTGCTCTACCTCCCAAGTACTAGCATGTGCCATCTCAGTGTCTGCCGCAGGGGCGGAGCTTTGTGCTTGTTAAGCTCCTTCCCTCTCCCTGTGGCTGAACAGAGAATTGTCCCTTGCACCAGAGCGCAGCTCAGACCCCTGTGAGCTTCTCTGGAAACGTGAGGCAGGGCTGCTGCCCTGGTTTCTTGGGAGACACATGTAAATGGAGCTCCTCAGCAGGCTGCCGCGGGGCCAGGTGCTCGAGGCTGCCTGTCCGCGTGGTTCCTGTCCAGGTAGACTGCGCATGTAGGGATCTGGGAAACAGACAAGCGCCTCGCTGTTCATCAGGTCCCCTGGATCTCTGCTGTCCCTCATGTTTAAAAACTGTAATTCAGTGAGAGTCTCCCTCCTCCCTCTCATCTCTCACTAAGTCTGTATCCCTTGTTAGACCACGGAGCCCGACAGGACATGCCCAGCCAGCGCTGGCCCTGCACCTGCCAGGGTTACTGTGACTCCTCCAGATCAGCCCGTCCACATCACCCAGCACTGCACCCCTCCCAGAGTCCCTGACCCCCTAGCGCTCACATGTCGGTGCTTCCGAGAACAGAATAGATATTGCCTGTTAAAAACACATGGAGGGGGCTGGTGGCTCAGCGGGGGGAAAGCGCAAGCCTGAGGACCTGAGTTCGATCCCCACAACTTACATTAACAGTGGGAGGAGAGAGCGGATGCCACAGCATTGTCCTCTGACCGCCAAACACATGTCATGGCACACATCACACAATTAATAATAAGTAAAAGTTAAAGTAACAAAACCCCACAGAGATACAAAATTGCTGGTTTTAACAGATGAGGGCTGGAGGTTAAGAGGACTATGTGTTCTTCCAAAAGTCCTGAGTTCAATTCCCAGCAACCACATGGTGGCTCACAACCATCTGTAATAAGATCTGGTGCCCTCTTCTGGCATTCACACACACATGGGGGCAGAATGCTGTATAAATAATAAATAAATAAAATATTTTTTTAAAAAACAGATGCTGTTTGAATTTATAGAATCACAGTGACCCTAAGGAAAAAATATTGACAACTTAACGCAGGTTGGTTCTTATAACTTTGCTGTTTTACACGTGTAGCCAAACAAACGAGTGTAAAGTTCCAGCCCCCAGCTGAGTGCTAACCCCACATTTCAAACAACTACATGTGAGTGTGTGAAGATCGTGCTGTGGTGAGCGTGTTTGCCTCTCGCTCGGTGACTGACGGGGTTGGACCTGTCCTGTTGGCAGGAGAGGGCGCGCATCTCAGTAGTTCTCCTGTGTTGATTCCTCTCATAGACTCTGCTCTAAAGGCACATGGATGAAAGCGGACAAGGGTTTGATTAAGTGGTGTTTTTGGCACAGGGTCTTTCTGTCAGCAGGCTTACTTTGAACTTGTGTGATCCTCCTGCTTCTGCGCCTCCTGTGACGTGCATTGCAGACAAGCAGTGTTGTGCTGGGTCAGAAAGGGGGTTCTGAGAAAGTTCACTGAAGTCATTTTAAGCTTTTGCCCCCAAAGTAAAGCACAGGATACTGGCTCCCAAGGTTTCTCTTCAACTCCTCCTTGGGGCGAGGCTTCATGCTAGCTGTGGGCCACAGTTAATTTGTCCTGGGAACACTGCAGCGTCCAGATTCCTCCTGCCTTGTATTCAGCTGCCAACTATAAACTCTCACAGTCGCCCTGGCCTCATAATCGTAGTCAGTTACCTGCCAGTCCAGTTCTGCAAGAGGGAGACAGGTTTTTGGTGGTTTGAGGGGAGTGATTACCCCAAATTACTTCTCAGAGGAGCAGTGTGAAAGCGTGGAACACTTCTGAGAAGAGACAACTTCCTTTAAAGAGAGGGGTGAGGCCGGGGCTAGGTGCCACACCGACTTTATAGAAGCTGGTCTTTGACTGGGGACCTCTCAGAAGATTTATTTGGGGGCTGTGCCTTTAGGATGTGGTAATGGAACCTCAGAGTCCCTCTGCCCAGATGAGCCTGTGCTTGTTGGCCGAGTGCCTCTGCTGTGGCAAGCCCCTGGAGCAGAGCGTGTGGAACCGAGAGGAGGAAACCCTTCCTGATGCAAGTCACCTGCTAAGCTCACCGTGCTGTGTACTGCGTAGGTTTTGAAGAGAGGAGGGCCATGCTGTGGAAAAGTCTGCACCAATAGGGCCTGCTGAAAAGAGCACGTGCACATACCCACAGCCCTATCTGTATTCTGTGACTTTGGAGTTCTTACTGTGTTTACATGCACTCTGTCCTCTGTCAATTCCCTGGGGGCTTTATGTCTGCCTCGAGAAGTCCAGTCAACGATGATTTTCTATACATTCCAAGCAAATGGCTGGAGGTAGGGTGCAGGTGCAGCTGCGGGTGCGGGTGCGGGTGTGTGTGCAGGTGCAGGTACAGGTGTGTAATCGGACCTAGAAACTGCCTTTGCTAAAAGACTGGGCTCCTTACCTGGACATGGGTCACTAAAGACTGAAAGCCTGGCATCTCAGCTTCTCTCTTGTCTCCTACATACAGTTACCCCCCTGACCACATGCAGTTACCCACCTGACCACATGTAGTTACCCCCCCTGACCACATGCAGTTACCCACCTGACTACATGCAGTTGCCCACCTGACCACATGCAGTTACCCACCTGACCACATGCAGTTACCCACCTGACCACATGCAGTTACCCACCTGACTACATGCAGTTACCCACCTGACCACATGCAGTTACCCACCTGACCACGTGTAGTTACCCACCTGACCACATGCAGTTACCCACCTGACCACATGCAGTTACCCACCTGACCACATGCAGTTACCCACCTGCCCACCTGACCACATGCAGTTACCCACCTGACCACATGCAGTTACCTACCTGACCACATGTAGTTACCCCCCTGACCACATGCAGTTACCCACCTGCCCACATGCAGTTACCCACCTGACCACGTGTAGTTACCCACCTGACCACGTGTAGTTACCCACCTGACCACGTGCAGTTACCCACCTGACCACGTGTAGTTACCCACCTGACCACATGCAGTTACCCACCTGACCACATGCAGTTACCCACCTGACCACATGTACACTGACTTATCTCTCCCCCTCCAGGCTGAGACACAAAGCTAAGAACATCTTGTTCACTGTGTGGCCTTACAGCTTCCTACTTTAGACCCCAAGGCGCTGGAGAGTCTCCAGTTACGGTCTAACCTGTATCCCCAAGGATTCTGGGAGCAGTGAAGGCTCGGGGACAGAGAATCTCGATGGGGAAGCCAAGGCTTTACCCAGCCTCCCGTCGTGATGTGGGAACTGGCTAAGAGAGATTTCTCTATCAGTGTCGAGGTAAGGACCAAGCCGACCACAGTTCCCCCAAGACTGCTTGTGCACACCTCAGGCTGGTGAGGTGGTTTAGTGGGTAAACACTCTCCACCAAGCTTAGAAACCCGAGTTCAATCCCCGGAGTCCACGTGGTAGAAGAAGAGAACTGACTCCCAGAAGTTGTCCTCTGACCGCCACAGTCTTCCATAGCACATGTGCAGCCTCACCACGGTAAACAAATGTGGAAAATGCACATGCTTCTCACAGTTGCCCAGTTCTTCCTCTCTTTAAACCTCGACGGTGGCTGAGACATTGGGTCTCCCTCTTGCATGCACTGTAGTCGTCTTTATCCTTTTCTCCAGGGCTGGAGAGAAGGCTGAGTGGTTAACAGCCCTTGCAGCTGTCCAGGCTTAGCGCAGCGCGTCTTTAATCCCAGCACGAGGGAGGCAGAGGGAGGCAGATAAATGTGAGTTTGAGGTCAGCCTGGTTTACACAGAGATTTCCAAGGTAGCCAGGACTACAGAATCGACCCTGTCTCAAAAAAAAAAAAAAAAAAAGAAAAGAAAAAGAAAAAGAAAAAGAAAAAGAAAAGCACTTGTTAGGTGCTCTTGTAGAGGACCTAAGTTCAGCTTTCAACACCCACGTTGGGTGGCTCGCAGGCACCATAGCTCTAGGGGATCTGAGGGCCTCTGAAGATACATGTACGCATGTGCACATGCCTCCCCACAGATACACACACATATGCTTACGTAATTATAAATGAACATCATATTTTTCAGTGTAATGCTTTGATTCGATTTCTAGGCAAGTGGTTGGACCTAATTTGTTGGGAAGCCTCAGATTTGGGGTTGGCCTAGGACTCCTGACCTAGCAACCCCTAGGTGTGCTGAAGACCTTGAACTAGGCAGCTGTGCTCTAGCCCTCGGGGGCGGAGTGCAGGAGGGCCTGTACCCACTCCTCCAAGCCCCCCACAGCCCCTCGGGTGGGCGGTCCTAGCACTGAGCCAAGTGGGAGCTTAGTAATTGTGTCGGGCGGGCGTTCGCCCCATTATAGTCACAGCTGCTCTGTGTGTGACAGATCTGAATGCAAGATCGATTATAAGGTGAAAAGTGTTGGCAGGGAGACAATAAATTATGGTACTCCATACCATCAAGTCATTTAAGTCAATTTAGTATCTTGTTTCATTAGGCTACTTAATGGCGTGGGAGAATGTTCACAGAATGTTAACGCAAGTGTAAGAATGTTCTTGCTGAACAGCATGCATGATGTTAGTGTCCCCGGAAGATGAGGTGCAGGCATGTTGCTAGCTCATGACTACACCAGACTGAACACTGACCGTGGCTATTGGGTGCACACATGCAGGGGTGATTGTCTTCTCCTTTGCTTTAGGTTTTCTGAAAGGAAAGTGCTAATTTTATAAGAGAAATAGCATGCTATTGATACATTACCATGAGTTATGAGAGTCATTGAAAACGATCAGTCTTTCTAGTTTACATTGCTTTCCGTTCCCTGTGTAATCTTCCTCTCTTTTTTCCTTTTGAGTGTATTTAGAAAGTTTTAAAGACAACTAATTAGCAACTTTACTAGCCACCTACAGTGTCTAATAAATGTCTTGATACCTATAAAATGCACATGTAATCCAGTGGCCTAAGTGTAATCTCCTACAGGGAGCGTTCCTGTCAGCGGCTGCTCATCCTGTTTGTGGAGATTTAGGTTGCATCTTTGAAACTTCTGGGTGTTTTCTCCTTAAGCTTCTACTTCAGAATTCCATAGGTACATGTTTGTATCATACATAGTACATATGCATTCCATAGGTGCACATTTGCATTATACATAGTACATATGCATTCTATAGGCACACGTTTGTATCATGCATAGTACATATGCATTCCATAGGTACACGTTTGTGTTATGCATAGTACATATGCATTCTATAGGTACACGTTTGTGTTATGCATAGTACATGTGCATTCCATAGGTACACGTTTGTGTTATGCATAGTACATATGCATTCCATAGGTACACGTTTGTGTTATGCATAGCACATATGCATTCCATAGGTACACGTTTGTGTTATGCATAGTACATATGCATCCATAGGTACACGTTTGTGTTATGCATAGTACATATGCATCCATAGGTACACGTTTGTGTTATGCATAGTACATGTGCATTCCATAGGTACACATTTGTATTATACATAGTACATATGCATTCTATAGGTACACGTTTGTGTTATGCATAGTACATATGCATTCCATAGGTACACGTTTGTGTTATGCATAGTGCATATGCACAGGTTAGAAGCCCCACAGTTAACTTCCGGCTCTGTAACGTCGTCGTCACAGTAAGGAGTCACCTGACTCGTGTTTATGTGCACCTTTAGCCCCACAGGTGCCTTCCCTGTGATGCTTGTGCTAGCTACAGGACACCAAGAAGATGGGGCATAGCTTTCTGCGTTGCTACTATGCATAGATTTTTGGCATTTACTTGGAAACACCTCTGCAGCCCTCCCTTATCTCTGAGAGCACAGACATCTTGACTCAGAAAATTCCATGTGTCTTTTTAGCTGTATAATCGCCAGCCCTTTGACACCATGTTCTTTGACATTTACATTAAAAATAAAAATTAGCTAATTTGTAAGTTATAAGGTCTTTAAAAATGGTTCATTCCTCTTTCATGCCTGTGAATGCATCTATTAAACTTCTGAGATGGCTTTTTAAATTAAATGCAATGTCAAGAGCTAATTGTCTCTCTGTGAATTAGCTTATGTGACAGAAAGAGACCTGGTTTAAGCAGCACCTTTGAGTAGCAGTTTTGAAGTCCACTCTTCAAATGTAACCATCCTTAGCATGTGGCCTCCGTTACCACTTACACATGTTAACCCCATCCTTGGACACTGAAAGGAGACACAGCCCTTTCAGAAGAATGGTGCCTGCCTTGTGTAGTAGGAGCCTGGAAGGGCACAGGACCGTCATGGTGGAGTCTATGTTGCTCTCTGCTTCTCGGTGTGGATGTGCTCAGCCAGGCCACTGCAGTACAAGGAGGCAGCTCAGGGCAATTCCAGGCTCTGGGACTGGGCTTCTCTCCAAAGGCAAAGAGAAGCTAGTGTCTTAGGCCCAGTCTAGTCCTGCACAGGGGGTCAGGGAAGGAAACTGGGGTTGGGGGCCATAGGGATACCCCAAGTATGGGCTGAGGACATCTGTAACTCCATCTGCAGGCCATGGTACTCTAGGCAGAGGGAGAGGGGCCTCAGGGGACACTCTGGAGCATCCGTGTGCAAGAGAGAAGCTGGCTTCCTGCCTTGAGCCAAAGGGAGACACTGAGGGCTGTGGAGGAGGTGACCACATGGCAGGGCCAGGAGAAGGTACCATGGAGCAGGGGTGGTGCAGCTGGTCGGGGCTGCAGGTGGATCTGGGCTGGAACATTAGGGGGATGCAGGAGATGTGAGGTGCCTTCTGCCAGTGTCCTAAAGGAAGCCACTGCTGTTAAGGCGGAGAATCCAGATTGGTCAGCGTGTGGAGCATGAGTGACTGTGGAGTACTTGGTTCCTCAGCAGGGTGTTATGTACTGTCTCCACATTCCCCAGGCCTCAGAGATGCTGGGAGGAGGGGGCAGAAAGAAGGAGCTGTGGAACCCTCTTCTAGATGTGACATGGCCACGGTCAGGAGCTCAGTGCAGCTGTGGAACCCTCTTCTAGATGTGACATGGCCACGGTCAGGAGCTCAGTGCAGCTGTGGAACCCTCTTCTAGATGTGACATGGCCATGGTCAGGAGCTCAGGAGCTCAGCGCAGCTGTGGAACCCTCTTCTAGATGTGACATGGCCATGGTCAGGAGCTCAGGAGCTCAGTGCAGCTGTGGAACCCTCTTCTAGATGTGACATGGCCATGGTCAGGAGCTCAGGAGCTCAGTGCAGCTGTGGAACCCTCTTCTAGATGTGACATGGCCATGGTCAGGAGCTCAGGAGCTCAGTGCAGCTGTGGAACCCTCTTCTAGATATGACATGGCCACAGCAGGAGCTCAGCGCAGCTGTGGAACCCTCTTCTAGATGTGACATGGCCATGGTCAGGAGCTCAGCGCAGCTGTGGAGCCCTCTTCTAGATGTGACATGGCCATGGTCAGGAGCTCAGGAGCTCAGTGCAGCTGTGGAGCCCTCTTCTAGATGTGACATGGCCACAGCAGGAGCTCAGCGCAGCTGTGGAACCCTCTTCCAGATGTGACATGGCCATGGTCAGGAGCTCAGCGCAGCTGTGGCTACTGCACAGGGATGGGTTTCATCTCGGCTTGCCTCAGGGAGGAGTTGGGATCTGTTGAGAAGATGGTCCCAGCAGGAGCGAGGAGGATGAGGGTTGCTAACGCCCAGATGCGGTGTCCGTACAAGTGTGATGTGAGATAATTAAAAGCACATCGGGTGCCTATGGCATGCTCTCTGTTCTACGCTAACTTCCTGGCGTCACGTGTGTGAAGCATCATTGTGTCCTTGGAGTGGCAGAGTCTGGCGTGGCATCCTCCTGGATCAGCAGGCAGTAGCCGTTCCTGGCACAGGCAGTGGGGACCCGAGAAGTTCGTAGCCACATGGTATCAATGGAGAATCAGAAATGCTCTTTTCCAGACCTACTGTTTCTCTTCTCACCGCGGAAACCGTATCTCACACGTCAGTGTAAACTCCATAGGATGAGTGGAGTGTGAGGCCTGATGTCACTGTGCCGCCGTGGTGAGCAGTCTGAGCAGCGGCTCCCAGCTTCCCACTACGGGGGGATGGCATGCCAAGGGGAAGACTCGGGAGCTTCTGGTGTGTGCCACACGTAGTGCCCTGCATAGGGCAGCTCATGATCACTCTTGGGCAAGTCACCTGTGCCCAAATGATAATCCACGTGTGCTGAAAAGTGTGGCCATTCAGGCTTGCTGTGGTGCAGAGCATGCTGGGTGTTCACAACAACTCGGAAGGAGAGCCAAGTGAGTGTTTTAGAGTCTGAATACCCATGTTGTGTTCAAGGGGAAGGTCCCTGTGACTGGTGGTAGTGAATGGTAGAACGCAGGCTTGGAGAGGCCTACCTGGCCCACGCAGGAATGGCCCTGCTGCTTGGCTACCTGGGAAGCCCTGTTTACCCTTCAGCTCTGGGTAGACAGAGTGCAGAATGGCTCTGCTTCCCCTGGCTGCATTTGGTCTCTGCTGTGGCACTGGATGGAACTTACCTGAAGACAACCATTCCCTAACCCTGATCCTGACCCTAACGTTAGCCATACCATAGTCATAACCTCTGACCCTGACCTCACTCTGCCCCTAACCCAGAAGTGCCCCACACTCTCAGTGGCCTTTGTTATGGTAGGATCCCTCCTGATGGTGTCCTCTGGCTGTCCCCAGCACCTGCCGACTCTGCCTGTGGTCGGTCCTCTTGTCCCCTGCCTCTCTGTCTCTCTCTGGACTGTGGAGATGCCCTTCTAGACTGACCATCAGGAGGGCAGGAGTTGCAGGTGGCCATTCTCAGTTAAGGCAATGATGTTGGCAAGGGCCAGCTGCTTTTAAAGCCGCAGACGCCGCCATGTCACTCGCCACAGCTCACGTGCTCAGTGGCCACGCGCAGCTGGTTGCCACCACATCAGACTGCGTGATGGGGTGCTTTCATGGCTGCACAAGGCTCCCTTGTTCGCCCCGGGCCTCTGGACGGATTCCACCCGTTGTTCTCCTGAGGCACACAGTCAGGGCGGCCCTCCTCTGAGAGTGAATGCGCATTCCCTGCAGACCCCGTAGGTCCCCAGCACCCTTCCTGCCCCTGCACTCCTGCCTCTCCCCATGAGGTCTCCTTGGATGCACCTGTGCTTGCTTATCCTGATAGGTGACACATGCTTTAAATGTTCCTGTGTCCACTCCCCCAGACACAATTGTCATAGAATTTGAGTACTTCGCACATTTTTGAGGTGACATCCAGCACTTTCATCACACATTTAAATAACTTTTTGTTCACAGAACATAGAAAAACATCAACGCTAAGATGGGAATAATGTGAGCATTGCTTTAGTTGGGATCAGTTTGAGCTGCCTGATCATGGGGTACATGCCACGCAGCTGTCATGCCTGTGCCATGCCTGATCATGGGGCACATGCCACACAGCTGTCATGCCTGTGCCATGACTGATCATGGGGTACATGCCACGCAGCTGTCATGCCTGTGCCATGGCTGATCATGGGGCACATGCCACGCAGCTGTCATGCCTGTGCCATGCCTGATCATGGGGCACATGCCACGCAGCTGTCATGCCTGTGCCATGCCTGATCATGGGGCACATGCCACGCAGCTGTCATGCCTGTGCCATGCCTGATCATGGAGTACATGCCACGCAGCTGTCATGCCTGTGCCATGCCTGATCATGGGGTACATGCCACGCAGCTGTCATGCCTGTGCCATGGCTGCTGTGGTTTGAACCTTTTTGATATTGGGGGAAATTCCCAGATGTATTGAAAAGTTCTTCATCAGCTGTGGGGGCAGTGGTGGCGCACATCTTTAATCCCAGCACCTGGGAGGCAGAGACAGGTGGATCTCTGAGTTCGAAGCCAACCTAGTCTGCCGAGTGAGTTCTAGGACAGTCAGGGCTACACAGAGAAACCCTGTCTTGAAAAATCAAAACAATAGCAGCAACAGCAAAGAAGAGCTCTTCATCATCAGCTCTGGGCTCCCTGAAGCTCCAGCACCCTCACATGGGCTGCCTTTGCTGGGCACACGCCTGCCTCACACAGGGACGGTGTCTCTGGACTCCCTGAAGCTCCAGCACCCTCGCATGGGCTGCCTTTGCTGGGCACATGCCTGCCTCACACAGGGACGGTGTCTCTGGGCTTCAGGTTGATTGTTAAAGGCTTGTAGTGGTCGAAGTTCCGGAGTATCTTTATGTAAAGCCCTGGACGTTTGTAATCATTCTGCAATGCATTGTGGGAAGAAAAGAATGCCCATCTGTCTTTCAGAAGTCTTGTGTAGACGGTGAGGGTCTAGACGCTCCTCAGTCATGGGTCCTCGGGTCCTTTGTGCTTCAGGCTCAGGTGGGAGACCAGCTCTGAGGCAGGTTTCCTCTGTCCTTCTCCTTTGGAGGTGCCACGGGTCTGCTGTGGCAGTCTGCTCTTTAATTTAGGATATCATCTCTCATGAAATTATACAAGTATATAGTCACAAACAAAAAATAAAATATAATTGAAAAATAACACAAAGTGTCAGTTTCTGACAGCTGTTTGATTCTGTCATCCCCATGTCACAGGCCCTGCACACTGGACACTCTGCCTTGTAGGTTTGTGTGTGTGTGTGTGTGTGTGTGTGTGTGTGTGTGTGTGTGTGTAAGGTAAGGTGGTGTGGTAGGGTGGTGATTTGGCCTACACGAGACCCTCCCAACTACCCTTGGCAGCTTGAGACAAGCAGAGTGAGAGTTGTTCGTATACTGTGACTGTGGTGTGATGACTTTGGGGGTCCCTCTGCTCCATACGTAGCCCATGAACTCACCAGTTCCCTGGTTGACCTTGGTGAGCTTGTGCTTTGATTGACACTGGAATCCTCTAAAGAGGGGTGGATGGACTTGTTTAAAAGCAAGGTTTGATGCTGGGTGTGGCAGTGCACACCTAAAATCCCAGCACCTGGGAGATGGCGGCGGCAGGTGGATCTCTGTGAGTTTGAGGCCTGGTCTGGGAGATGGCGGCAGTGGATCTCTGTGAGTTTGAGGCCTGGTCTGGGAGATGGCGGCAGGTGGATCTCTGTGAGTTTGAGGCCTGGTCTGCATAAAGCGTTGCAGCTGGCCAGGGCTACATAGTGAGAGCTACAAAACTGAGGCCCCCATAATCGGGCATATTAATTTTTACTCTGTTAGGGAAGGCAACTGTAAATGTTGAGTCTATAATTGTTTTCCAATTCTGCTAAATATAGCACAAAAATGCAAATAAATGGTTTCTACTGGTTACCTTGTAGTAACAGTTAGTACTTCAAGTGTTACTGTCACTGTAGCACTTTTCTTTCCAGGACCACTGGGGGGAGGTTAGGTATCCCTGGCACAGGTTTGTGCCCAGAGTCTGGCAGAGCACTGCATCTATGCGAGCAAACCCCAGAGTCTGGCAGAGCACTGCATCTGTGCAAGCAAACCCCAGAGCCTGGCAGAGCACTGCATCTGTGTGAGCAAACCCCAAGGCTTTTCTTTCCGCTCGCAGGAGTACTGCCCACAGCTCAGCATCTGATAAGTCTGAAGCCAACTCCAGGGGAAGCATTTATTATCTGCATAGGAGGAGCTGGGGAGATAAGCACTTGGGAGCGGCTTGCTCGGTGTTCTTGGGCATGCACCTTTGTAGACTAGAGCAGGCTGTCAGCAGCCTCCAGCCTGTGACATGTGGCAGATCCTGGTAGTGAGAGACCCAGCCCTTGCTAGGAGTTAATGTGGTGGACGTTTTGGTTTATACATAAACATGTTTTTCTTTTAATCCCAGGTGTGGGATATGGGGGCTGCTCCAGTTTGTCCACAGCTGATAACTGCACCTTGTGCCAGCAGTGGTCTTTGTCAGTGGGGATAAAAGCCAGGCCCAAAGCAGAAGGCTGCCGGTGGGCGGCCTGTGGCCCGTCCCCATCCAGCTGCTCCTGGTTGTGGTGTGAAGAGAAGCCAGAGACACTCTGAGAAAACACTGGACTTGCCCCATGAGGCTGGACTGGTCCCATGGAACCCGAGGACACTGCACAGCAGAAAGAAGCTAAGGACAACTACGTCCCCTCCCCCACTGACCTTTCTCTCCTCTGCCTGGTGTTAGGGTGTTGGAAGGGATTGGGGTGGAGAAGGGAGAAAGAGATTTTAGGAACCTAGAATAAAAATAAATTTTAAAAGTGGATTTGCCACAGCGCTGGCCAGTACTGTGGGGAGACCTGGAGTTGGGTGCTCTCCAGGTTGAAGTCTGCTCCAGGTGCTGCCACTTGATGGAACCAACCAGGCTGCTCTTCTCCTGTGACCACACTGGAGTGGTACACCGTAGGCTGTGGAGTTCCCCAGATCTGGCCACACAGGATGAGGACAGGGTATAGAACTTAGTGCAACTTCCCCGAACAGTAAAAACGTCCTGGTCATAGTTGTTAGACATAGAGTCAGCCCTGCACAGCCTCCTGCCAGGTGGGGCACGTGATGCAGGGGCACAGGGGCGCATGCTCCATGCTCAGACCAAGGGCACGGGTGGGGGCGTGTTTACAGAAGCTCGCTTAGCTAGAGCGCTGTCAGCTGTCATGTGTGACCCCCTCCTCCAGCCACTGTGCTGCTAACTTACACAGTACATACACTGAACCCGAAAGCCCCGTTCTGCTGCGTCCCAGGCCTTAAAGCAAATTTCTTGGTCCTGTTTCCCAGCAGACACTCTGTTTGCTAAGGGAAGCAATGTGATCAGATTTGGGCCATCAAGGAAACTGTACAATAAAGCCTCTACAGAATTAGATGTAAATGCACAGGTCTGTTTGTGAGGGGGGCTCGCCTAGCCAGGCAGTAGGCCTTAAGGGAGTGAGTGCTTATGCTAATCTAGGTCAGAGCAGTGCTGTGGCCTCTGCCCTGGGGTAGCTGGACCCACCTCCTTCTCTCTCACAGGTTAAAGTCCTAGCTCCCAAGGGGATGGTTCCTAGAGAAAAGTGGGTCGTGTGTGTGTGTGTGTGTGTGTGTGTGTGTGTGTGTGTGTGTGTGTGTGTGTGTGTCTGTCCTCAGGTGGGATTAGTACCTTAAGATCTCTTCTCCCTCATGCTATGGAAGCATGACCCAGAAAGTGGGGACCCCACCCCCAGCTTCCTGTGGTTTGGTTCTTAGATTTCCAGCCTCCAGGACAGCCAGAAGAATACACCTGAGCTTATAGACCTTGGGCAGTGGGAGGGGTTTCGGGGTGAGCGTCTGATTCGATGGAGCGAGCAGTGCCAGGGATACTTCATTTACACGCAGCAGCACAGCTCTATCATAAGAAGGGGAGCATGGGACTTAATTATCCTATGGGCAGTGGGGGGGCACTCCAGGTACCCTTAGAGGTATGGGGAAAGGTAACTAAGGTCCCAAGACATCTCATTGGCATGGAGGAAGTGGGTGTTTCCAGGAATCCCCAGGTGTTCACTGAAGGGGTTTCTTATCAGGAAAGGGTTGGGCCTGTAATCTCCCTGAGGGCTATGTGACTGGAAGGGAGCAAGCAGATGAAGATCTTGTGATCCCCCACCAGCTCCCTCCAAGAGGGAGTGCTAACAAGCTAGATCTCTCTCAGGTCACCACAGCTGTCCTGCTCTAACTTAGCCATGTGACCATAGCCATGACTGTCCGGCCGCTGAACACAACAGTTCTGCCCTTGCAGCCTTATTTTCTGTAGTGTTTCTAAGAGTTGCATGAATGAAGCATGTGACCTGAGCTGTCCTGCTGGTTGGTTTCAGTCGGGCCCTTCCCTGTTAGTGGCCTGGGCCTGTCCCACAGTGTCTGAGCACTCCCTGAGAGCCACTTGGCTCTTGCACAGAGGACACGTGGGTGTTAGAAGATTCTTCAGGCTGTAGTCTTGATGTTTCCTGGATGTTCCTTGATGTTTATGAAAAGAGAGGATTAGGAGGGAGGTCAGGACATGCAGTAGTTTCAGGGCCCACAGGCGGCCTCACCCACCACTGCCCAATGAGTTCTTGGTTGGCCTCGGGGCTGACCTCTTTCCTGGCTTTCTGCTCCTTCCTCTGTGTCCAACCACTGCCCCCATTTTAAAGCCTACGGATTTCTGGAAGTAGCAGTCTGCGTGCCATGGTGAATGGGAGTAACTGGGGAAGTAGCAGGGGTGAGGACAGTCCCACCCTCCTGAGTGCCGCTCAGGGGCGTCAGGGACGTACGTGCCTTCGGGGTTGTTTCCTTTGGTTAACACTTGTTTATGGTGGTTTGGGGATATTTTTGTTTTGGAGAAAGGGTCTCACTATGTAGCTGTGGCTGGCCTGGTACTCGCAGTGATCCTCCTGCCTCTGCTTCCATAGTGCTGCTGGGAGTAGAGGTGTAGGCATTTCTCCTGGACTCCACAAATCCCAGTTTATTCTCAGTGAAAATTAGTTCTTTCTTTGAGACTTCGAGGAACAAAAGCCCAAATTCCAAATGTCTGACTGAGTCCTTCCCCGCCCCCTTTTCTTTTTTTTTTTTTTCCATTTTTTCCTTTTTTAAATTAATTTATTCATATTACATCTCAATTGTTAGCCCTTCCCTTGTATCCTCCTATTCCTCCCTCCCTCCCACTTCCCCCCTTCTCCCCTCCCCTATGTCTGTGACTGAGGGAGACCTCCTCCCCTATATGTGCTCTTAGAGTACTGACTCTCTTCTTGGTAACTTGCTATCCTTCCTCTGAGTGCCGCCGGGTCTCCCCATCCACGGGATGTAGTCAGAAAAGGGCACCAGAGTTTGTGTGAGAGTCAATAAAATACACCTGCCCCCTTTTCTAAGGGGCAGAGGAAGAAGACGCCATTCACCTCACAGAGTGATTGCAGGTGTTCCCCAGGTGAAGCATCCCCTGCCAGTAGTCAGTGATGACAGCCGGAATGGGGTGAGAGCAGGCCTTGAGGACGGTGATGGCTGAGGAGTCGGGACTTGCCTGGCAGCAGAGACAGTGGGGCACCCAGAGGGGATGGTTTCTGCCCTTCACCTGCCCTCCCTCCCTCTCCCCCCTCCCCCTCTCTCTCCCCTCTCTCTGTGATTGAGAGAGGCTAGTTCTTCCATCTTTATCTTCAGATGTGGGTGAGGCACTGAGCATGGTTGCTCTCCTATACAGTTACTTTTTTTGTTTTGTTTTGTTTTTGTTTTTCAAGACAGGGTCTCTCTGTGTAGCCCTGGCTGTCCTGGACTCACTTTGTAGACCAGGCTGGCTTCGAACTCACAGAGATCCTCCTGCCTCTGCCTCCCGAGTGCTGGGATTAAAGGCGTGTGCCACCACACCCGGCTCTTTCTTTACAGTTACTTTTCAACCAGTATGTCAGAGTGAGGCCAGCTCTATGGTTCAAGGCTTGGTACTCTCTGTGCTGGACGTCAGCTAAGACAGGGTTAAATATCAGTGTAGAAGGAAGTAGTCCCTGAGAGACTGGGCACTAGGCCTTGCTTGCTGCCCACCCAGAGTCCTTCATGCAGAATGGGAGGGGCCCTTGGGAAGCTGGGAGTGACGGAGGACCTAGGAAACAGAGTGTCTGTCTGTCACGTAGATGAGCCTTGTATACTTCTGGAATCTTCTCAAGCCCAGCTGCTCATTAGACTCTCCAGGCATTTGAGAGTCCATCTGTCAGCCATGGTCGTTTGCCTGTGGGACTGACTGTGGCCCTACAGTCCTGCTGTCTGAGGAGAGTGTGCCTCCAGATGCTATAGGATGCCAGACTACTTGGGCTGCTAGCAAGTATATGTGGCCTTAGATGAAAACCCAAGACACCTTCCTGTCTGAGGCTTGTTCCTGTGTCCTGCTCTGCCCCTGTCACTGCCTGTAGTATTGATGCTCTCTGGTCGCAGGGACTGGAAGTTAAAAACGGTTCTATGATGTTAGTTTATTTCAGGAGAGGTTCCGACTCCTCCAAGATGGCGTGTGTTAAATTTAGGAGCCTTGGGCTATTTGGGTCTGGGAAGGCTTTTATGGGAAGATGAGTGCTGGTGTCTTTTCTAAAGCTTCAAAACTGAGCGGGGTGAAGGAACGCTGAGCTTGGCTCTGGCCGGTGCTGCCGAGGCCCTTCTCCCAGCATCTTCCCACAGTTCCCCACTGCTCTCGCCTCCTGATCAGATGGTTTGTTTTGCCCACTCAGGCCCTCTTGCCCACGCGTGGCCTTAGCTGCTCTCCACGCCTCCATCTCTCCCTCTTGTTCTGGTCTTAGGTTCCACGTCTGCGACGTCAGCCACCAGCGTGGCATCTGTCGGTGTCACCTAAGCAAGTCATTTTAGTTGGCAGAGACAGGAATGAGGTCACAGGAGGGTTAGAGGGGAGCTGGAGTGTGGGATGAGCCAGGGTCAGAGGGTTCATTTTCTCTGCCCGCTAAAGAATCAGAAGTGCAGCAGGTTGCCACAGAGAAGGAAGGCTCCAGCGCTGCAGTCAGTCAGCCGTGAAAGGAAGGGCCTGGGAGTGAGCAAACAGACACAGCAGACCCTCCACAAAGCTGAGGCGGGGACTCAGAAAACAAAACAAAACAACCAACAACAAAACCGAGTATCTTCTTGATGGCAAGGCCTGGGCTTGATTGATTGATTGATTGATTTTGGTTTTTTGAGAGAGGGTTTCTCTGTAGTCTTGGCTGTCCTGGACTCACTTTGTGGACCAGGCTGGCCTCAAACTCACAGAGATCCACCTGCCTCTGCCTCCCGAGTGCTGGGATGAGAGACGTGCGCCACCACACCAGGCTCAAGGCCTGGGGTTTTTTAAGTTTTCCTCTAATTTAGGGTTGGTCAGTTTGAAGGGAGCTAGGGATGGCCTAGAACTGTGTGTGGCACGCCCTCGCCCTCAGCTGGTCTTGAGCTTGCCGAGCCTTTCATCAGCAGGGAGTCTGTTGCAGGGAGACCCTGCAAAGCTTTTGTCTCAGGTCAGGAGGGTGAAGCAGAAGGCAGCCATCTTGGAAATGTGCCCCCTTTATTACCTAGCGGTGGACCTCTTCCCTCCCAGGAGTCTCGGGGCCTGGCACATGTGTGTTGCTGCTGGTCCTGTGTCCTGAGCTGGGGCGGTTGTTGGCTTAGCTTTGTGCTGTGAGCTGAGTGTGGTGGCTGCCCACCATGCACACCTTGAACAGGCAGGTGCTGCAGTGGGCACCAAACCCCAGGTCCGCTCTGTGACTCCAGGTGCTTTGACAGGGTCTTCTACCTGGGACACCGTCATCCTGTCTGTGCACTGCTGAGATTGTCGTCTCTTTCAGCACTTGACACTCTGCTGACGTCGGAGATGCCTAGCAACGTTTCACGGTTTGGACAGTTTTTAATCACTTTAATGAAACCATAGTAAATGATTTTAAGAAGAGCACCCTGGGGACAGGAACTCTAAGCTGGGTTTTGAGTTTCTCAGCTGCAGAGCCCAGCTTTTTAATGCAGTGCAGTCTAAGCAGAAGCTGCCACAGGACAGTCCTGCTGCACCCAGAACCCCTGGAGCAGGGCTGCAGTGGCTGAGGGGCCTGGCCACTCCGCAGCCTCTGCCCCAGGCACCCAGAAGTGTGGGAGCTAAGGCCATTTTCCATTGTGACTTCAGCTCAGAGGAAGAGTAGAGCATGTGACATAGGACTGCCAGAGAAAACAGCCTGGGCTGACTGCTCACACTGGCTTTGGTGCCTCTGTGTAAGCGACAGGTGTGGTAACTCCCACCATGGTGGCACACACACTTGTTGAGCAGGGCAGGCTGCTGCCCACTTCCTGGGCGTAGCAAGTCCAGGCACCATCTGCAATTATGTGGGCATGTTCAGTGGCCAGCCACTGTTAGCACAGGAGTTGCCAGTGTTAGAAGCTGAATCCCAAGGAACCGGTTTTCCTCATTCCCCTTGGTCCTGACTAATTTGTTTCCATTTTCTGGTTCCATGACAGAAAGGGACATGTTTAAAAACCTCCCCTCCTCTACCCTCCCCTCCCCTCTCCTCCTCTCCCCTCCTCCTGGGACTGGGATTTTAGTCTCATAGCCTGTGTCTTCTACAGGGAATCTTCTAGAACACTTCCCAGTAAACTTTTTGATTAGTAATAAACATTTCTTTTGTATGCGTATGCACTGTGTCCCTGTGTGGTGTTTGTGTGAGAGTCTAAATGGAGGTCAGAGGTCAATGGTAGATGACCCTTATGGCTCCAGCTTTTACCTTTATCTTTTGAGATAAGAGCTCTGGTTTGTCTGGCGCTTGCTCTTTCAGCTGCACTGGTTGGCCAAGGAGCCCATAAGATCTGCCTGGCTCTCCTCTGGTGCTGGGAATCCAAATGTCTTGGTTGCTCCACAGGCACACACACACACAGCTATCTCCCCAGGCCAACATCCCATTTGTGTGAGTTTTTCTTATCCTCTGGTTTCTGAAGGCCAGGGGTCTGTTGGATGCCTGAGGAATCACCTTTGTTTTCTTTTCATATATAAACCAGAGCGATTTCCATCTGAAGCCAGCAGACTCGGTGTATAATAAACACATTTGTCTGCTTGCTTGTTCTTCATAGGAGGAGGATGCTTTAGATGATCCACGTCTTCTCCCCAAATAAGCCGCGTTGGGAAGCCAGCAGCTTGTGGCCCTGCTCCATCACCCCAGCCTAGAGGTGCTCCCCTCTGGAGACCCGGCTGCCTCTCCCCGCCCCAGCAGAGCGCAGAACAGACGTGTCTCGGCCATGCGTTCCTCAGTGACTTCTGTCTGCCCAGCATCCCATTTTAATTCTGGCAGTAAGCGTCTGTGAATGCCTGCTAAATATTCCTCTTACTAGCAGACAGCCCCCGTCAGGCTGTGTGCACGTGCGTGAGAGCTTCAGGTTGTGTGTGTGCGCGTGTGTGAGAGCCGCTGAGTTTCTGTTCCTTCTCCCTTCTCCCTGATGCTCTGCTTTCAGAGTCCAGTTGGTGGGAATACTCAGTGACTGGTCCATATGACAGTGACAGCAGGAAAAGGAAGGTTGCAGGCTCAGTCTAGGAGCACCTGCGGGAGTGGCCTCCTGTGACAGGGTAGTTAGAGGCCAGGGCTCTGGCCATTTCATCTGTGTCTGCATTTCTGTGTGAGAGTCTCAGCACATTTTAGGAAATTTAAAGTAAGAATGTGAAAGGGCTGCGAAGGCGGCTCCGTCTGCACAGTGCTTGCTGTGGAAGTGTTAGGGCCCGAGTGTGAGCCCAGCGCCCAGAGACAAAGCCACAGCACTGGGAGGGAGACGGAGGCTTCGCCCAGCCCTGCGCTCCAGGTCCACTGGTAGACTGCCTCACAAAAGCAAGGTGAACAGGGAGCAACACCCTAAGGTGACCTCTGGTCTATGCGCATGTCCACACATACACAAATACACACACAAACACACACACAAATACACACATGCACAAAAACACACACTTGAAACATGGAGGGTGTCCTTCTTCTTGGCCCAGCGGGTGGGACTGTGGTGGAGTGTGATATCCCCTCACTGAAGTCTGTTAGCCCAGGCATGCAGGAGCTTTCTGGCTTTCTTAGACTTTGTCTTGCTGTGCACCCCCGCCCAACAGACACGCGCGCGCATACCATACACAGAGCACGCTAAGAGAAAGCCCTGGCTACTGGTAAGCTGGCCAGTGAAAGGGCTCTCAGACAAAAGCACCACAGCAGCACACAGGCTCCTACCCACCAGGGTTAGAGGTCAGATCCAGCTCAGCCTGTGGAGAACCGATGTGGACCCAACTGCATCACTATGGCGTAGGGGCAGTTGGTCCTGAGCCTTCCATGGCCTATCAGACAGACTTGGTCAGAGCTGGCTGCTGTGTCCACTGTGCAGTTACAGTAGCCGGGGCTGGTCAGTGCAGCTCCCACCGAGGTGGCTCCATGCCCACCTACCAGAGTGGAATACGTCACTTCCACCATGGGGCAGCTTTTTACACCCCCTGCTCTGCTGTGCAAATAGCTCGGTTGGTGTCCAATTTGGTCTGGAAATGGGAAAATCTGAAATATTTGCGCTCTGGCAGGTGCTGACTTGGCATCTGCAGGTCGGGCCCACACAAGGCAGGGGCTCTGCAGCCCGCCCTCCCGGCTGTCCTTTAGGCCAGCATCTGCAGGTTGGGCCCACACAAGGCGGGGGCTCTGCAGCCCGCCCTCTGTCACCTGTAGTCGAGAACCAAGAGCCCCCATCCACACTGAGTTGCTAGGCTCTTCTGTGGCAGACCTTCAGTGGGGCCAAGGTTTATTGTCCTGTCTGTTGTGAACTGCATGGAGATAACCCAGGACCCTGGCCTTCTGTTTGCACCTGGTGACTCAGTCCCCTTCCAGAAATTTCCAGTTCCTGGTCTGGTGCTTGCTCACCACACTGGACTTCCTGTCTAATTGTGGTCTGTACTGCAGGATCTCATTCATGCTTTTTTGTCTGAGGTGGAGCAAGCCTTGGCGGGTGGGGAGGGGAGAGGAGGGGTGGGGAGGGATGGGAGGCCTGTTAGTGTGTAGCTGCTTCTACAGGCTGTGCATAGCAGCTCTGCGCTCTGCTTCAGGAGGTGAGATGCTAGAGTTAAATTTGCATGGCTGTCAAGTCCGCTATGTCTTTTCTCTCTGCCCTCCTCTTCCAGAGCAGAGTCTGTACACACAGGCTTTCCTTCCTCCTATGGTGCTGTTCTCTCTGAGTTAACTTTCTTTCTCCTTTATCTGTATTGAGCTTTGGTGTAACTCTGGTTGTGAGCAAACATTAATTTCCCCTTGACGTGTCTTGCTGTCAGCTGTCGAAGCATAGTCCTTGTGGGCATTTCTGAGACAGGCCGCAGGGGCTGGCAGCGGGAAGGCCCAGACCCAAGGGGGAGTCGGCAGGGAGAGGTTTATTACTTGTTGTAACCAAGTGTGGAGAGAAGCAACTGAAGACCTACTTTGCTTACAGTTTGAGGGTGCAGTCCGTCCCGGACGCAAGGCGTGGGCAGCAGGGGCACAAAGCTGCCTGCTTATATCTCAGTGGGCCAGGAAGTAAAGAGTCAGGCTATGGACTGCACCTCCTAAAGGTTCCACAACCCCCCAAAACAATGCCGTTAGCTGGAGTACTGGTGTTGAGGCTCCCGAGCCTGTGGGGGACATTTCACAGTAAACCCACTACAGGAAGAGAGGTGGCCTGTCCCATGGCGTGTTCTATGAGGTGTCCAGAGGTCTCAGGTCCCCGGTGAGGCAGAATTCAGGAGTTTGGGATGTGGTGGGTATCTGGATCACACATACCCTCGTATGGACTCAGGAGACCCTGTGGGGAAAGCCTTTACCGGAAACAGACTCAGTGTTGTGTGTGGCATCTCTGTCACCCCCATATGTGCCACAGCAGGAGGCACCCTGGGCTGTGCAAGCGTCGCTTCAGGAAGCCAAGCTGCCTTTGCTCTGGAGGTGATAATGAGAAATCATTTCTTTTTCTCATGTTTGTACCTCATGCTCTCACTGAAGAACAAGACAAAGGCACTTAGCATCGAAAACCTCATTTCTCCTGAGATTAACTTAGTAAAGTTGTTGGCAGGGTTGAGCAAAGTTCTCCCTGGAAAACATCCCAGCCTGGGACCAAGTGGAAAACAAGCCTGTGCCCACTCGTGTGTCTGGTGACAACTGAGTTATTTGCCAGTTATGCAGAAGGCGTTTTTTAGAACTTGTCTCATCCTCAGGGTTCCAGTATTTTGATCTCGCCTCCTGCCCCAGGCTCCAGAGCTAGAGAAAGGAGACTGCGAGGAAAAGATGCCTGCGAAGGTGCCTGAGCGACTCTCGCTGTGGTGATTAATTGGCAGGAAAATCAATAATTGAGTGAGAAGTCTCTCAGTCAGTGGTGACAGAGACAGTGCAGTGAGATGGGAGACGGAACCAGAATCAGGGAGCTAATTGGGAGAATTTACATACTGCACGCTTCTGTTGTGCCCCGAGCTGCTAGTCACCTGGGAAATCTGTAGGAGACTCACAGAGACCTACATGTTCAAATCTCTTAGCTGTTTGACCCTCGGCAGAAGCCTTAGTGAATATATATCCCTGCCTTAAAGAATTAAAACGGGACCACTGTTTGCTTGTCGGTCTGATAATTAGCTCACTTCTTTCTTCAGAGATCAAATCCTTTGCCATTCTTCCACCCTCTGCGACTTCTCATGGGGGCTGCTGTCTTAGTGTTTGTAGATGCTGACTCTGAGCCAGTTTAATGGCAGGGTGGTTTTCTTGTTTTGTTTTGTTGTTTTATTGAGGACCCTCCACAGTATTTGTTTTGTTCAGTGAGTAGCCATCATGTTGGAAGTAATACATACATGAAGTCTCTAGGGGACTTCATCCCGCCCCACCCGCCCCCGCAGCTTCCCTTGGTTGCCTGCAGTTCTTTCTCCAGTGCTGAGGCCTTGTGACTTTGCCTTGTCCACACTGGCCTGTCTGTCAGTGTCCTCCTTGTTCGTGTTTAGGCAGCCATGTTGATGAGACTTCGCGTGTGTAGCCTCTGGCATTTCTGGGAACACAGCCTCTCAGCAAAGTCCCCACTTCTCTGTCTTTTAGTCTTTCTCTCCTCTCTTCTGCAGTGATGCCTGAGTCTTAAGTTTAGGGTTGTGTTGTGGATGTTAGATTTTATTTTATATGTATGTGTGTTTGCCTGCATGCATACATGTGCACCACAGGTGTGTGTATGTGCTCGTGCGTGCACATGCATGCACGCACACACACACACACACACACACACACACACACACACACACTAGCCTGCACACACATAAAACTAACCTGACGTACATAACACACACATATACAAAAGCACATAGGAAGTTTGGTAGATGAAAAGATGAGGATTAATTCAGTATTAACAGGAATAAACTGGAAATCCAGTCCACATGTTACATATTTAATGGCCCTGTAGCAGTGGGACTTGAGAGAGAGGTGGGGCCTGGAGGGGAAGGAGGAAGGGGGGGAGGGAGAGGAGGGGAAGGGAAGGAGCGAGGAGGGGGGAGGGAGAGGGAGGGAAGGAGGGGCGGAGGGAGGCCCTTCAAGAGGTAGCTCCTGAGCAGATGCTATCTTTCAGGGACTAAATGGCCTCAGTGGCCGTGTGATACTTCCTACCATGCGGAGACCTTCCCCCTATATGGTCACTTGGTCCTGGACATTACAGATGCAGAACCATGAAACAGCCTTGTTTATATGTGATGTGGCCTTTGGGTTTCGTTCTAGCAGCAGGGGCGGGTGATAGATGTGTGAAGCGCCCACCAGGCCATTGAGAGGACTACTAACATGGTGCTCTGTCTAAGGCCCTCCTGCCTTCCTCTGACCCAGTCCTGCTTGTCCAGCAGCTGTGTGGGCGCTCTCCTGACTGTACTAACCACGCTTTGAACCCCACTGGCCACCGGGTTCTGAGTGGGAGTTACAGCGCCCCTCGCTCTCATCCCCCAGTGTTTCTGTGCTGTTAGCAGGTCTTGGGCTGTCTGCCTTCTGTGTACAGAACAGACAACTGTTTCCCTGTGGCTTTGTTTGCCTAGAAGGACTTCCTCATCCTGGTCAGCGTTTCTCTGGTTCTTCTGCCTCTGACAAAATCTATCCTAGTGATAACAGTGTTTAAATTACTCTTTTGTGGTCAAAGCCATCGCTTCTGTGCTTTGGTTTTATTTTATGTACTGAAGTCTAGGGTGACATTTGCCCCACTACATTCTTTCCTAAAGGTTGCTGGCTGTGTCACTGCGAGAAGGGTCTCTTCCAGTAGCTTGGGGCGTGTGGACTGGAGGAGCCATGTGGCCTGGTGAGGGGGTCCACAGCTTCCTCAGGAATCTTCATTGTACAAATGGGTGTTGACAGTCTGCAGGTGTGGAGGACAGGACTGGACTAGTGACTCGTGTTCCCTGGGGGCATACACAGAAGGACCCAGGTTCCCAGAGAGAGCACACAGTGGATTGAAAGCTGAATCCCATGGCTAGGCTTTGCCCTGAGCCACAGTTGGGCTCCAGGAGGCTGGGAGCCTCACTTCTCCCTGTGGGCTCTTCCAGGCTGGTGAAGCCACACCTTCTTTTGGTGTCCCCCTTGTCTTTTGAAATATTGCAACCATTGCCTGACTTGGTTGGCTGGGCATAGTTATTATTCTTGCAGATTAGAAGCACGAACCTTTCCAGTCTTTCTCACCTCTCGGTTTCCTACTTCAAGCTGTGAGAGGTTTAATTCAGTCCATGAGCATCTATGGGGTGTTTGCTTCCTGGCTCTCCTTGTTGCCTGCAGCCCTCGGATTTGCATGGCCCGCCCCTGCAGCCCTCGGATTTGCATGGCCCGCCCCTGCAGCCCTCGGATTTGCATGCCCCGCCCTACTCTGAGTCGGCTCCTCCCTCACCACTCCCTGGGCGGGTTGTTAGGGGAGCCTGTCCCTGAGAAGAGTGTCCAGGGCTGTATTTTGCTATCTTCTGTGTGTACACAGAGGTCACCCAGCAGTCTGTTGGCTTCTTTTGTAGTGGGAAGTCAGGGAAGTGGAAGAAGAGGGGATATGAAGAGAAAATTACTTTTTTCATGATCTCTACCAAAGCAATAGAGTGTACTTAACTGTCTGCACAACTGTCTAGAGAAATATGGATAAAATCCACATATTATGAATACAGTGAGTTACCAAAATGGATGGTAAAAGATGATTCTCTTGCATTACATCTCCAAAGGCTTCTGGGAGGTTTTCTTTCATCTCACACAGTTGGTCCCAGAAGCTTGGTATGTGTGCCAAGCAGTGGCCAGCACCCTAGCGTACACAGAAGTGGGTGAAGTCAGAACTTAGGAGAAGCCCATCCTAGCGAGGAAGCACACATCAGCCAGCTCTCCCACCTGTCACCAGATCCATCCACACCTTCTCTCCAGAGGTGGTGCAGCCCACGGGTGGCACACCTGCCGGAGGTTGTTTTCTCTCTCATGCTTGCTCCTTGTGCTGTGTGAATCGTTAGTACCATGTATCAGGACATGAGGCACTGAATGAGCTCTGCCCCTTGATGGAACAGTCGCAGAGACAGCTGGAGCCCTGTGCCTGCGAGGGACACCTGCAGCCCTTTCTTAGTTTGTTGTGGCTGCTCTTACTCTGCATCCTTAAGTACACACCTGGGCGGCACAGGTCGGCCTCGCAATCTTCTTCACTCCTGTTGCCCTCACGAGCATCACTGCCAGTTCACACTGTGGACGCCCAGGCTGAGCATGGTCACAATGTTGTTCCATGGGAACTCTGATCAGCCACTGACAGCACAGCAAGGCGCGCGCTCTCTCAGTCTCCCTCCCCCCGCTGGCTGCGCTTAACCATAAATGGTGTCTCCTCATTGCTAATGTTTGCTTGTCTCTGAGCAGATGCTGTAGTGTCTAGCAGGTAACTGTGGGCGCCCCGGGTCAGCTGTGCGTGCCGGGCCCATGGGCCTTTGTGCTCCTGAGGGGACGCCTGAGTGGTTCACCTGACTTCCTACTACAGAACACCCTGTGACTGAGCCTGCAGCCCATTTCCCAATGATCCCTGTCTGCAGTGGTTGCAGACTAGGTGGAGAGAGGATGGCTCCTAGGTGCCTGATAACCTCTCCCTACTCCACCCTGTGCTGCCAAAGCCACTGTCTGGGCATGTGGACCAGAGAGACAGGGTAGGGCACTGGGGTGGCAGGGGCCAGGAAGGCTGCCAGGGCTGAGCTGGCTACCTCTTCTACAAATTTGGCTTTGGGATTATGGGATAGTTTTTTGTTTTTGTTTTTGTTTTTTAACAGTAATGTAGCAAGAATGTATTGGTTCTGAAGTTTGTATTATTTTGTTGTGGTAAATGCTGAAAGAGATACCGACAGTTTCCTATACCACATATGTTAGTGAGAGTAATTTGTTGTTAACTCAAAATTCACAAAAAATTAACATAAATTTGGCTGGACAGGATAAAAATACTGACTTCACAGCAGTGGCAGCAGCACCCAAGGCTCCTGCCTATGAACTCACAGTTGAAAGGCACAGGCATGACAGAAATCTTGTAAAAGACTGAACACGTTGGAACAGAAAGTGCAATGTCCTTGGGCACAAAGGGTGCGGGGGCACCTGAAAGCTCTTGACCTGTGTTCTCTTAGAGATGGCAGAGACCTGGAGAGGGAAGGCTGAGAGACTGCCCTGTGAGGTGGGGTATAGGGCTGAGAGACTGCCCTGTGAGGTGGAGGGCTGAGAGACTGCCCTGTGAGGTGGGGTATAGGGCTGAGAGACTGCCCTGTGAGGTGGAGGGCTGAGAGACTGCCCTGTGAGGTGGAGGGCTGAGAGACTGCCCTGTGAGGTGGAGGGCTGAGAGACGACTGCCCTGTGAGGTGGAGGGCTGAGAGACTGACTGCCCTGTGAGGTGGAGGGCTGAGAGACTGACTGCCCTGTGAGGTGGAGGGCTGAGAGACTGACTGCCCTGTGAGGTGGAGGGCTGAGAGACTGACTGCCCTGTGAGGTGGAGGGCTGAGAGACTGACTGCCCTGTGAGGTGGAGGGCTGAGAGACTGACTGCCCTGTGAGGTGGAGGGCTGAGAGACTGCCCTGTGAGGTGGAGGGCTGAGAGACTACCCTGTGAGGTGGAGGGCTGAGAGACTGACTGCCCTGTGAGGTGGAGGGCTGAGAGACAGACTGCCCTGTGAGGTGGAGGGCTGAGAGACTGACTGCCCTGTGAGGTGGAGGGCCGAGTGGGCTCTATGTGAGGTGTGAGTGGCGATCCAAATCCCAGATGTTTCCTCATTAGCTCTAGGTTGGGATGAGTGGCAGGCCTGACTGAGCTCACCAGGTCTGTTGTAAAGAAAGTGTAAAGGATGACTCGGTCTCCTAACAGGACAAACAGATGCGACCCCCTCTCTTGTACTGCTCTATAAAACCTTCTCTGCGTGTCTTCCAGCCAGGTGTGACTCCTCCTCCCCAGTGAGGACTGTCCCACGAGAGATCAGTTCTGCCATCTGAGGACACTTGGACTCATTCTTTGGGAAGCCTGGCTTCCTGCTTGAGGCAGTAAAACTCCAGTGCCAGGAGCTGCATCTTGGTGTAGACAGCATCTAGGCTGCACGTTGGTGCTGGATTTGCTACATAACTCTTTGTTAAATAGTAAATAGCTTCAAAGGCTCCCTGTGTCCAGCTGCTCTTCCTTCTCTGAGTAACTTGAAAGGAATCAGAGTGATCACGTATCTTCAGCCAGCCATGTGCCGGGGGGCCATTCCTGTTGGGAGTTCCACAGGACTCAGTGTGTGTGTATGTGTGTATGTGTGTGTGTGTTGAACACATACTTTTCATCAGGAGCATTGTGCCCAAAGCACATTTTCAGGAAGGGTGATGTCATCTGATGTCCATGTCCTGAAGTCCCCTGGGACCCAGAGTCTTGGTGTCAGCTACATCTGGCACTAACTGTTGATGTTCTCAGCTTGTCTTCTGAGGTGTGACCTGGGCTTTGGGGGTTCATGGGGGCTGGGCTGGTGTCCAGCTGGGCTGGGCAGTCTAAGCTAGGCCCAAATGCTGCTGCTTGCTCACGTCACCATATCTCAGAATGGCGAAGTGGCTGAGGTGGGAGAGAAAGGACTCCTTTACTGATGGTCAGAGCGTCTGGGCCGTGGGTGGAGAGGGACAGGGCGTGGTTTGGCATGCCTAGTTTTGACTTGGAGAGATCTCAGTATATTGACAAGGACCTTTCATCTATTTGTTTTTTCATGTGTGTTTTATTTGCAGTTTATGGCAGCACCAGTCACCCTTAGGTGTCTTTCCTCAGACTTCATTCATCTTGTTTTATGGAACAAGGCCTCTCGCTGGCTTGGGATTCAAAGTTCGTCTGGGTTGTCTCTTTGCTCCAAATCCCAGTGCTGGGTTTATAGGAGCACACACCGAGGTGCTGGGTCCATAGGGGCACACACTGCAGTGCTGGGTCTATAGGAGCACACACCTCGGTGCTGGCTGGGTCTATAGGGGCACACATCATGGTGCTGTCTGGGTCCATAGGGGTACGCACTGCAGTGCTGTCTGGGTCCATAGGGGCACGTACCCGAGCCCGCACTACACCTGACTTTTACCCATGGGTTTTGGCCTTGAAGTCAGGTCCTTATGCTTGCAGGGGAAGCACTTGACCAGCTGAGCATCTTCCCAGGGCTGGATGCACTCTCTCAGAGCCCCACTCCATTAGGAAATCTGGGGGGAGGACCAAGGTGTGGGAGAGGAGCATGTCTGCATGTGAAGTGTCTTAGCACAGACCTAGGAATGAAGAAATGAAGACCTTCCTGCCCCTTCCTGTGTGTCCCAGCTCATGGCAGTTGCTGGGGAAGACTGCTCTGCTGGCAACCCAGTTTTAGGCGCCCCTCCCCCAGCGCCTCATTGAGCCACCTGTGAAAGAGGAAGTGCCTGCTCCAGAGCCCCCATTGCTACTTGGAGACTCTGTGGCTTCCTTTCCTGCCCATAAACAAAAGCAGCGGCTGAAAGAGAGGGCACTGCTTATCATGGGATGCTTGCCCTGTCAGAGGAAGGAAAGGGGCTTTTCCAGAGCGGGCATTGTGTAGGGATCTCACCGTAAACTACAGACACCAGCCCAGGAGTGCGACGTGAAGATGACTGCTACAGCAGAGCATCGTGAACTTCGCTTTGTTATGCCAGCCTCATGGCGGAGCGCACAAGGATGGGGGAGTAGAGGGAAATGGAGCCCTGACCTTTGAGGAACACTGACACTTCCGAGGTACCTGTCTCCACAGGGTCTCCTGGTGGCTGCCCTGTGTGTAAGTGCAGCACATTTCTTGTACATCAGCGGTGGCAAAGGCCTTCATGTACAGTGTGCTGTTGTCCTGCAGCTGGAAGCTAGGACGTGGCCTGCGGGCGCTCGCCCAGCAGCTGCTGTCATAGATGGGCAAGTCAGTGGACTCCTGAGAATACCTAAGTATTTAATGTTAGGAGATAATTGATAACTGTTTTAGCTTTTGGGGGGCGTATATTCTGGTAAAATAAGTGGTTTGGAATTATCAAGTAAGTTAATATTACACAGCCATTGTGTCTCCGTTTATGGTTTTCTGTAAGACTAGAGTTCTGAGCCCGTGAACCTGTTAAAGCGGCTTCCTCCCCTCAACCTGTTTCGCGTGTCTGCTTTGAGCCTGCAGGACTCCAGGAACCCCACTTAAGAGAAACTGTCTCAAAAAAAAACCAAAAAAACAAAAAAAAAACCCTCTCAGCTTTTGTCCCTTGTGACAGACCCATGTGTCTTACTTAGCAGCCCCAGCTTCCACAATGTAACAGATGTCGAAATTTCCTTCCTCCTAAGGCTGAATAATATCCATTGTAAGAATGAGCCACATTGTGTTTATTCACCAGACAGTGGACACTCGAGTTGGTTCCACCGTCTGCAGTCAATGTGGGCAGACACACACCTCAGGAGTAGTGGTTCTCAACCTGTGGGTGGGACCCCTTTGCGGATGAGCAACCCTTTCACAAGGGTCACCTAAGACCATTAGAAAATAAAGATATTCACATTACAATTCATAACGGTAGCAAAATTACAATTATTAAGTAGTGGTGAAAATAATCGGATGGTTGGGTCAGCACAACATGAGGAACTGTATTAAAGGGAACCGCTGCCCTGGGGCCTGCTGTCGGTGCTCTGGGTTCAAATCTGGGGCACCACGGCAAGGCTGCGGGGCCTGCTGCTGGGCTTCTGGACCTCAGAGCAGGGTGACTGGAGTACAGGGATAGCGACCCAGCTGCTGCTGAGGGCCTTCGAGAAACCCCCATCAGCCTGCCTCAGGGCTCCCAGAAGTGGAGTCAGACTGCGGAAGGTAGGCATCCAAAATCAGAGCCCAATCACAGCCTTCTGAGTAAGTGACCTTGTATTTATTTCCTATTGAAGTGGTTGGTGACAGGCCAGCACAGCAGGTGTCTCTCACTGGGGGCTGCCTTGGCTTACAGGAAGCCCAGTGGGATTCTGGAGCTGCTGCCTTTAAACCGCTCCTGGGTTCCGCTGGGCAGTAGCCCCTCGTTGCTGTGTCTTGGGTTCCTGAGCAGGAGTGTGGGTTTTAGGACGCTTTAGTTTAGACTTAAGTCCACATTCCAGTCTTGTAATTCCAGAGGCCCACAAGGTGCAGTTTCCTTCCTTGGTTCTTGTACATACACCCCCCAACTCTTCTCTCTCTGGGTGAGGCAAGGTCTCACATAGCTCAGTCTGAGCTTGAATTCTCCATGTAGTAAAGGATGACCTTTGACCCTCCTGTCTCCACCCTGAGTGCTGGATCCCTGTGGATGCTGCCGCACGTGGTTGAGGTGGTGCTGAAGACTGAACCCAGGGCTGCGTGCATGCTGGCCATGCTCTGCCAGCTGAGCTGCAGCCCAGCCAACAGCCTGCTTCCTCAGAGCGCAGATCTCCTCACTCAGCATGATGGTGGCTGATTCTTTCACTCTTTTTTTTTTTTTTTTCCTTTCCTTTCCTTCATTCTTTTCCAGTGAGTGTGAGTCCCTAAAGGGCTTCAGGGCTGTTAACCAAAACAGCCACTACTCAGCAGGGTCATCTGGAGCACAGCTCTCCTGTAGGTCTGAGTGTCACCTCCATGGCACCTGAAGTGACTGGATCCCATGGGGTTTGGGTGGTGTGCTTGGTTTGTACTGTTATTTCCTGTGGTAGAATTAGAATTTGAACCTTTTTAAAGTATTTGTTGGGGCAGGGGAAATGGCTGTGGCAGGGATCCAGCTTTGGTTCTGAATGAAAGAAAAAGCAAAGGACCATGACTGCGCCTAGGTAAGGGGTAAGACAGAGTTTATTACAGACATGTGGGCGAGCCAGTCCAGGATGGATGTGACCCTGAGCCGTGTGGGGAGGGGGAGGTAAGAGAGTGGAGACAGCGAACAACAGCCAGGAGCACAAAGAAGGCTGCAGCCAAATGGTTGGATTGCGGAGGGAAGAGCAGCCTAGTACCTGGGCTGGAGTGCAGGGTAGGGAGCAGGGTCTGCCAGCCAGGAGGGTCCTCTAACAGGTAGGAACTAAGGGATGCTGGGAGAACCTGCCAGGGTCTGCTCGGACATGTTAAAATAGGCATCTCAGTCATTTGTCTAGGACTTGAAACCTAACAGCTTCCCAGCACCCACACGTGGCACACGGCAGTGTGTAATCCCAGCTCCAGTTCCCAGCACCCACACGTGGCACACAGCAGTGTGTAATCCCAGCTCCAGTTCCCAGCACCCACACGTGGCACACGGCAGTGTGTAATCCCAGCTCCAGTTCCCAGCACCCACACGTGGCACACGGCAGTGTGTAATCCCAGCTCCAGTTCCCAGCACCCACACGTGGCACACGGCAGTGTGCAGTCCCAGTTCAAGAGAACCTCACACCTTTTCTGGCCTCTGGGGCTTGTGGTGTACATACATGTAGGTAACACAGTCATACACATGTAAATTAGTCTTTAAAATCCTAAACCATTCCTTGAAATGACAGTAACAGTGAGGATGTGTATGTAAACACTGACACTAAACCCGTTCCCTTCTGTTATAAACACTATTTCACAAAAATAACTTCTCCAGTTCAAGGGTGGCATTGCACAGAGAGACTGCATTTGCAAATCTCCACCATCTGGATTCAGAGCCGACTGCTGGGTTCTTTTCCTTGTCTCTTTGGTCAACCTTTGGCACTGTCACGTGTCATGCAACCTCAGCAAGCTCCATTACACGCTGTGAGAGGAAGAGAAGGAAAAACAGTAAGATATGCTCTGGTGCTGTTGATGAACCTGGATCTGACCTCCTGGGGTCCCCGGATGGAGCTGCGGTCACCCAGGGATTCTGACCACACTGAAAACTGCTCTGGAATTTCCCTCAGGAATCTGACCAGATCTTTCTTCTCCTGCAGGTTTTTGCTGCAGGCTTGCGAGCGCCAGGCTCTGCCACCGGGAGGCTGCGATCGTTTTAGGTAAGCTGCTGCCGGCTGACATGCTAACCCAGTTGCCCTCCACAGCTATTTGACATTTAACTGGACTCTTGTTCACCAACAGTGGTTCTTGGGAAAGGCTGGGCTCGCTCGTGTGCTGGATGTTGTGACTTCACTCACAGCCTATGTCCTGAGCAGGGCTTACCCAGGCTCCTTTGAACTCCCAAGTTGCCTAAGTGGGGAGAGGGGCTGTTTCAAACCAAGTCACCGGGGAATTTGTGTGTGTCCCTTGGTATGTTTTGAGGGTACGCACTTTGTAATGAGCCTGTGCTTGTCTGCGTAGAGGGTGCCCTCAGGGAACAAGGACTCGGATGAGCATATTGTGGGCAAGGGGCTGCCTGGAGTCCACTGTCCTGGAGAGTGCAGGAGATGTGGGCAGACGGGAACAACTGTGGGCTAACCCTGTCGGCCCTCAGTGCAGGCCATGCTGCCTCCTTCCTTAGAATGTACAGAATGTGTAGGGACAGCGGCAAGTGAGCAGGGTCTGTGAAGACGCCTGTCAGGGGTGACCACCTGTCAAAACCACTTTCCATCCTCTTCTGCTCTACCTTATCAGCCCACTCACACACATGTGCATAGCTGTACCTCCTCACATGTGGGACTTTCTACCCTCTGTCCCTAAGAACTTCAACATGTCTGGCCTAGGAAGAAATGCAAGCACACAGAGACACAGCGGCTCAGCTACCAGCCCTGAGTTACTTAATACTCCTGTATGTCTCGTCTGTTACCAGCTTTCCAGCTCAGCTCATTGTCTGACCCAGAGGACCCTTCCTGACAGCATCCACCTCCATACAGTGTCCAGTCCAGGACTAGGTGCTACATGTAACTGCCATGTCTCTTGTTCATCCTGGTACCTGCAACCTGTGGTTGTGCGTGTGCAGCTTGTGTGTGTGTGTGTGTGTGTGTGTGTGTGTGTGTGTGTGTGTGTGTGTGTGTGTGTCTCTGTCTCCGTGTACCTTTGGCAGCTATAGCTGGGCTTGCCTTTATAGTGTGGGGCAAGTGTTTGAACAAAGCCAGGATGTCACCACCGGAGACGTTGACAATGTCCCATACTGCTCAGGGTCAGTGCATGCCGCTCATGTCTGGTGAGGCTGTGGAAGTCTTTGTACAGAAGGGAGTGACTGCTGAGGGTGGGGGTAGAGGACCAGGGTGGCTTTTGTGACACAGCTCTGTTCCCTCCTGACGGGAACCAGAAGGCTCCATCCACTTCCTGTGCTCACGGAAGCACTTGAGCCTGAGCAACTTCAAATCAGGAAATAAAACTGCAGGAGGTGAGGCCTGTTCAGCACAGGAAGCTAGCAGAACCGCCAGGGTTTGCTTTAAGGAAAGAGCCTTCCTTTGTGAGGCTGCGTTTGTCCTCTGAGTGCCGGGGGCTCCTCTCCAGCTGGGTGACAAGTCAGTGCTGTCAAAACCAGGTGGCTGGCTGAGGCTGGACCCCGTGGAGGACCCTCTGGCGTTTCCTCACCTTGGAGAACTGTGGAAAGCAGGTGTGCCTGAGTTTCTCCAGCCCAAAGGGCGCAGTTCCTGCCCAAGGCTTAGTGGATAACCTTGAGGAGGGTCCTGGGCGGGCACGAGGGTGTAGGGTCTGATGCCGGCCAGAGATGTGAGGCATTTGATTTTAGTTTGCTGCATTGCACGTGAGGGTATCACCTCATACAACCCAGGCATGAGATAGAGGGTACAGGCTTCCTGTAAACCTAGTCACATTTGAAAAGTGGAATTACCTGGGTGTGGTTCTGCTGACCTTTGGGCAGGTGGATGGATATCTGTGAGTTCTAGGCCAACCTGATTTACATATCAGTTCAGGCCAGCCAGAGCTGTTGGTATATACTCCCCCACCTCGCCCCCAAAGGAACTAATTGCTCAGTGGGTAAAGGTGCTTGAGTGCACCCAGACAACCTGAAGTCAGTTCCCTGAAACTGTATGGTTGGATGAAAGAACAGATTCTCTCTGATAGCCACCTACACACAGTGGCACATATTTGCCCCCTCTGACCTCTCCACACGTATGTACACGTGCGCTCCTAACACCTGGAAGGTGACGTATGTGCACCAAGACCTCCAGTGTGCTTCAGCTGGGAGACCGTCACAGCCTGCGTCATGAGCGTGCAGGCTGTGTGCTTCTTGGTGAGAAGCTCTGAGCCGGCTCTGATTGAAGACTGCAGAGGCCTGGCTCTGTCACAGAACGCACTGCCATTTCATAAGCTGTTTCCTTTCTTTGGTTTGTTTGTTTACATGGCCGTTTGTTTGGTGGCGGCAGCAGAGGAGGCCTCATGGAGGAGGCGTTCACAGGAACAGTGGGTAGCTTCAGACTCGGGTTCCTTGGTGAAATGACTTTTCCGCGGAGTCTTTCCTTGTTGACTAACCGTGTGTCTGAGGGCCGCAGGGAGAACCCTCCACATCTCAAGTCCCAGCTCAGGCTCTCCTGCCTCCTTCCTAGGGGCCAAGTTCTTGGGGACCCTGGGTCACTTGGCCCCCTATGCACCTGCCTGGCTGCTCCCCACTTTGAAGGGCTGTTTAAAGCGCTCTGACCCGAGAGCCTAAGCATTTAGCACAGCGTGGGAACTGCAAAGGTGAATCAGCTGGTGAAACTTTGTTAATAGTAAACACAATGGGGTTAACAGCTGTGTCTTTTGCCCTAAGTCTATTTCTGTGTATTTGGTGTTGCTGCATCTGCTCTGAAGAGTGCCGTGCTCCTGTCCTCCTGTGAATGCTCCTGTCCTCTTGTGAAGATGGACCATACGGAGATGAGATGCTCAAATCCTCCCAAGGCCTACCGAGGAAGTACAGTCTGGTGCTAGGTTCCCAGCTTTGAGCCGTTTTGGCTCGGGATATACAAAGACAAATATGCTTGTTACATGGACTTTGAGTGGTGGCACATACCTGTAATCCCAATGTTCAGGATACTTAGGCAGGAGGAATGTGAATTCAGAGCTAGGCTGAACTACATATGGAGACAGTGTCTTTAAAAAAAAAATCTCAACACACATACAGTATACACCACACACACACAGCTGTACATGCACACGCTTAGTGAAAATTGTGATTTAGTGAAGCGACCGTAATGTTAGAGTTGGTCAGCAGTCTGAGCTCCACCAGCAGACTGTCGGTGTTAACTTATTTAACCCTGAGCAATTTGCCTAAACTGTTCGTTGCTGGAGAATGAGCCCAGGGCCTTGCATTTTGCCCTTAGACCTGGGCTTTAGTTGCCTCACTTTCCTTACAAGCAAAATGCACTGAAGAGCCACACCCACATCAGTAGCCTCTGGGAGGGGCGGGACCTGGAGAAGCCAATGGATGCTCCTTGGCCTGCCAGGAAGCTGTGTCTGTGTAGGTGCTGTATTGGGAGCACCTGGGAGCGGAGGCTGGGGTGATCTCAGCTGTTGGCTGTAAGGAGAAATAGCCACACAGCAATCAGTGTCAGGGGTTTTGTCTAATTTTATTAACGGCACACTTGCCATTACCAATGTAGCTATTTAACTACTTTTTTTCTTGGGGAAAAACCAAATACTAGCTCAGTTGCTAAGAACACTCACCATGATCTGTTACGTCCCTGTAACGTGACCACTCTGTTCTGAAGGGAATATGGTGAAAATTCAATCTGAGCCAGATGGCACTGACTGACCTTGGGCTGGCTACACAAGTGTGACCCCAAATGACATCACCCACCACGGCCTGGTCTTTTTATGGCCTCCTTTGTTCTGTGCCTGCAAATCAATGCACTTCCATCCTGCTGGAGGGAACATCAGGTGGGCGGCACAGCGCTTGGTCTCTGGGTTCCTGTGTTATCTCTCAGCATTTTTAGCCTCAGGGTTTGAGATAGATAGGAGTCTGCTGAGCTTCAAGATGGCACACAAGTTAAACTAGTTGGCTTTTAAAGGACCTAAGATAAATTTGCCTCTGGACCTGCAGCATTCCACATTGTTGTTACTGGTGGTGTTAGGGTCAGAGCAGGGGCCTGGCAGCCCCAAGGGCATCAGCTTGGCCACTGTCCTCAATAGACCACTTAGAGGAACAAGGGGCCAGCCGTGAAAAGTCAAGGAAAGAGATCTATTCAGTGAGGCCACCCCGAGAAGAGGAGCCCATATGGCCAGTGACCCCTTCCCCCAACCTCTGCTCTTCAGGATCCTGACTGGAGGGTTAGGTTTGAATAGAGAGCACAGCTAAGCAGCTCTGGTCAAGGTGTGGGCCTGCCCCTCACTGCTGCCGTCCTGCCGTCCTCTCAGCTCCAGTCTCCTGCGCTGTGTCAGGGCTGTGTGACATCTCTGCCTGGGAGACAAGTCCCCTCTGGCCTGCACCAGGTGGGGCATGGGGGGAGGGCACGGGTGTCTATAGAATAGTCTCATTAACCTGTTGGGGTGGCCACAGGCTCAGGATATCCTCCTGCGCTTGCGTTGAGCCATCTGCAGCTTCTTGAGTAGACAAGTCCTCTTCAGAGAGCTGCAGCACGGTTACTGCCCCATCTCAGGCTTGCCCTGAGTCCACACTAGGAAGCCATGGCGAGGATGTTAATAGCAGCTGAGAAAACTGTGAGTGCTGAGTTAGTGTCAGGGCTGCAGGAGTCCTGACACACAGCTGAGCCCTGAAACACAGCTTTCAAGTTTCCAGTTTGTTGGGCGTCTCTAGCTTCTCACAGAGCAGTCTCTGTTCTGTCAAGCTGTGTGCCTCACAGGGGTGGCACTCTTGGCTTCTCGGCTGTGTAGACTGTGTAGGCGTCAACCCTGAAAATGGCTCACTCTAGACTGGCGTGTGTGTGTGTGCATGTCTCTGTACAGGTACATATGTATATATGTCCACATGGGGAGCAGAGCCATCCTCAGATCATGTGCCTGAGATGCCTTCCACCTTGTTTTTGTTGTTTTGTTAAGACAGACCTTCTCACTAACTTAGCAATAAACTAGTTGGCCAGTGAGCCTGACACTGCCTCCCCAGCACTCGGCTTCTAAGCGTGTGCATCCACGCTGCGCTGTTCTACCTGGTTCTTGAGCTCCAATTCGGGCCGTCATGCTCGCACTGTGAGCACCTGACTCACCAAGCCCAAGGCTCAGAGGTGCTTTTGTTGCCTGCTTTGCTGGCCGCGCGGTGGAACTGGGTTGCTGGGAGCCCTGTGCTGCCTTAAGCTACTAGCTGCTCATTCAAGACACTTTGAAGAAGAATTACTGTATTGGATGTAATTACTGTAACAACATAACCTCATGGCACAGTGCGTGTGTGGAGATCAGAGGACAACTTGTACAGTCAACTGGGCACGTCCACCTTTACTTGGGTTCTGGGAATGCAACCGTGGTCGCCGGCTTGCAGACACCTTTACCTCCTGGGCCATCTTGCTTCTAAAGAGCTTGAAAATCCTGGTGTTTGATATTTAAGAGCTGAGTCAACAGTGAGTTTCCAGCATCTGTGTTTACGCTTCCCAGGTGATCCCCATAGGCAGCGGAGGGAGGGGGAGCTGTCTTGGCACTAGGGGAAATGAGCGAGAACAACGGTGATTGTCGTAACGTGGGCATCACCTTCAAGCCCACTTCCAGGAATAAGGACAGTCTGTTTGATGGAAATGAGGAAGTGATGTCACAGGTCCTGGCTTGGCTTCTCTGCCCTCTGCCACACCTGCCTGCCCTCTCATCTTGGTGGGGAGAGTGCACAGGCTGTGGCAGTTCACCCTGTGCTCCGAGGACAGAGTCTGGTGCAGAGGGAGCTCCTGCCTCCTTTCCCAGCGTCCTTTGTCTGCTGTGTGATGCACGGCAGGCAGGCAGTGCTCCTGTGATGCCTGCCTGGGAACCACACTATTTTTAGGAACTTCTCCACACAATAGGTTTATAAAAAGGCTGTTGAGCCCTTTGAGGCTGCTGCATTCCGTCTGACAAGGTTGAGTTACAAGTCGGCTTTCCCGCCTCACTGTTCAGGCATGTAGGATTTTCTTTGCTTCATCTTTTTTTCTTCTTCTTCCTTGGAAAGCACCAGAGTAGCTTGGAGATCCAGAAATGTGACGGTCCTGACAGGCTGGGCCAGGAGTCTGCAGAGCGCTCTCTCGTGCTCTTTTTCCAGCTTTGCACACGTTGGTTAAGTTGCAAGTTTTATGTCTCCTTCTTTTCCTTTTAAAATGTGCTAAAATATGCACAGTTAGTGGTGCTGTTGGGAAAAGTGTGCAAGCAAGCTCTGTGGTTTCTGTGTCCTGAGTTGTTTCT
The DNA here is from genome assembly GCF_903995435.1 of Acomys russatus. Lineage (NCBI taxonomy): Eukaryota > Metazoa > Chordata > Mammalia > Rodentia > Muridae > Acomys > Acomys russatus. Next base: position 49,978,387 of record NC_067162.1, on the reverse strand, counting down.
CCCTCAAGGAAGGGATCCCCTAGTCCGGGCCTAGTGACCCATCAGGAAAACAAGCACCGCTTGGACTAGTGATGTAGCCAACTCAGTTGGCAGTGTGCTTGCCTAGCATGAAGGACACCCTGGATTCTACCCCCAATGCCACATACACCAGGGTGGTGACCCAGGCCTGTAGTCCCAGCACTCCAGAGGTAGAGCAGGAAGATGGCAAGTTGACTTCACGGTCACCGTTGGCTGCATAGTGAGTGAGTTCAAAGCCAGCTTCGTGCTCATGGGACCCTGTCTCAACAGAGTAAGAGAGGGTGGGAGAAGAACAATTGGGCAGTTGAATCTTGTTCCTCACTCTAAGCTCTGAATGAGTTTGTTCATCAGAGCGGAAGGACTGACTGGCCGTCCCTGAAAACACACGCAGGCGCATGCACACACCTCATAGAGCTTGACTCTCTCCTGTGACACTGGATGGCTTGGCCTCTCCTTTCCTTGGCTGCTTTCGGCTGAAGTGCTGCACCAAGCAGCGCACTAGACTCAGGCTGTGCAAATGTGAATCAAAAAGGTCGGCTTCATGAGAATCATTCTCAAACTGATGCGTTTCTAGGCACTTAGCCAAATAACCATTTTCTTAGCATGGCTTGCAGAGCGCGTAGACTTGGAGTTGTCCGTGGTGGCCCTGCGATGCTCACAGAGGGGTCTGGCCTTACTCCTGTGTAGCTCTCCAGGCCTTGGCATGCGCTCCTGGGACCTCAGCCGCTGTAAGGACAGGTGTGGTGCTTTGCCGAGGGAGCCACCTAGGGCCATCTGGCTGCATTTGTCTTCTCCAGTGTCCCTCTCACTCCCTGGGCTTACCAGGGGCCTGGCCAACAGCCAGTGGGTACTGATGCTTTCCCTGGTGTCCCTCAGGTGCCTGGCTCGGGGACCGCCTGCTCGCCTCACTTGTGGACCCTGCTTAGTGACTTCCAAGCAGCATCTCTGCTCATAGATCCGTTACCACGGTCACTGCACAGAGCACCCTGTGTCCCCTTCCCTGGTGCTCTGCTGTTGATTCATTAGGCCTAGGATGGGGCCCCGAAGATGAATTTTCCACCAGGCCCTCCTGAGGGAATTGTCCATGTGAACTATCCGTGGATGAACCATAAAAGCCTGGACAGTAAGTAGCTAACCCCAGGGTCAGAAAGGTCAACTCATTCCCTCTCTGTTCCGTACCAGTTCATGGTACAGAAGTGCCCACAGGCTCCTGAGCTGCCCACCCAGACCCAGAGCTGGCTTTGCCTGCCTATCCTTTCTGGTGCTGGAGGGCCGGGTGGCAAAGGGTTACTGTGGATTGCATGTCCATCCCACCCCAGACTAACGGCCGAGTGTGGTCTCCTTGAGTGTGTTTCCATGAGTTGCTACTGATAATTACCTTGTTTCGGGCTGTCCATGTTGGTCTTTTTGTGTCTCGTGCTGTTCTGCTCGCCTTTGCACACTGGTGGGTATGTGCACTGTTGTGTCTCATGCTATTCTGCTTGCCTTTGCACGCTGGTGGGTATGTGAGCTGTTTGTGTCTTGTGCTGTTCTGCTTACCTTTGCACACTGGTAGTGTGTGCACTGTTGTGTCTCATGCTGTTCTGCTTACTTCACATGCTGGTGATGTGTGCACAGTTGTGTCTCATGCTGTTCTGCTTGCCTTGCATGGGGGTGGGTGTGTGCACTGTTGTGTCTCGTGCCGCTCTGCTGACCTTTGCACACTGGTGGGTGTGTGCACTGTGTCTCTCATGCTGTTTTGCTTTCCTTTGCACACTGGTGGGTGTGTGAGCTGTTGTCTCTCGTGCTGTTCTGCTTGCCTTTGCATGCTGGTGGGTATATGCACTGTTGTGTCTTGTTCCACTTTGATTACCTTTGCACGCTGGTGGTATACGCGCTTGAACATGTTTTATTAGAACATAGGTTCACGTTAGGTGGTTCCGAACCTGGTAGGGGCATCTAAACTGTAGCTGAATCCACATTTCATAGTGACAGTTGCCCCCCTGTAAAAGCAAAACCTCAAGACATTTTTGGTTGTTTTTGATTGCTGAGAAAGAATCTCAGTTTGTAGCCCATGATAATCCCCCCAATACAATTGTCCTCTAGCCCAAGATAACCCCAAATATAATTGTCCTCCTGCCTCAGCCTCTTGGGTGCTGATATTCCAGATGCAAGCCATTACGCCTAGCTTATAAATCTGTTTAGTCAGAGGCCGGCTCCTCAGAATTGATCTGAAATCTCATCTCAATGAGGTTAGGGAGGGCAACCGAGGAGGATGAGGTGGTGGTGAGAAAGTTCCAGTCTGTGTTCTTTGCCTCTCTGACCCAGCACTGCCCTGTCCTCTTCACATGGGGAGGGTCTTCCTCCTGGGGACGGGGAGGGGGTGCCTACAGCCAAGGGTCCCTCATACAAGGGAGCAAGGTATGCCCAACCAGCCAGACACCATGTGTTTATGTTTCTTCAGTGATAGAGCTTGAGCGTGCGACCCAGAAGCACACGCGAGGGAAACACCCCTCCACTCTTTAACATTTGAGGCAGGTCTCACACACTTGTTCATACCAGCCTGACCTTTGCTCCCCCTGCGTCTGTGTTGAGAGTCGCAGAGATGACAGGCCTGTGTCAGCCACCATGACAAAGGCTTCTCTCATATTTCGGGAGCTCTGTGCTCTCACAGGCCGCTTCGCTGTCTCCCGGGCGTTAGCATGCACGCAGCCGTTTGCTTTAGCTTTTCTTCATAAGCACCCTGCCTCTGAAACCCAGTGTCGGTGCCCCACGTTGTTCACACTTCCCAGCTGTCTGAGCTTTCGAATCTTCCCTGTGGTGGTACCTTCTGTTCTTTTGCAAGAAATTCAGTCTTGTGGGCTCTTCCCATCCCAGCTAACTTACAACTTGCTACTCACGTAGCCCAGGGCCCTCAGCCGTGAGACTCCATCAAGTGGAGGCCTCTGCCTCTACCCGAGCTTGACCTCTTGGTGCTAGCTAGCCTGCTGTTCACATGCGACACTTGAAGAGACCAAGGCAACTGGGTGCTGTTCTTGTAGACCAGGGGGAACCAGCAAACAGCCCTGTTCCTCCCATGTGTGCTCAAGATGCTGGAAAGCACCCCAGATTTGAAGCTGTGTGACCTGTGCTAGTGGTGGGCAGGTGAAGTTAAGATGGCCAGCATCCTAGGATAGTGGTTCTCAACCTGTGGGTCACGACCGCTTTGGCAAACCTCTGTGCTCTCTCCCCCTCAATATTTACATCATAATTCATAACAGTAGCAAAATTAGTTATGATGTACCAACAACAATAATTTTATGCTTGGGGGTCACCACAACATGAGGAACTGTACTAAAGGGTCGCAGCGTTAGGAAGGTGGAGAAACCACTGTCTAGAAGAGTCACTAATGACTGATGGGATGCGGTCTCATGATGGAGAAACCGTTGAAGGGTCCGCTTTGACTAAATAAGTTTAATAGCCAGCCGACTCGGGTCCTTAATAGTGGCAGCTGGAAGATGACACTGCAGCCATCATGCTGTCGTTGGTGTCAGAGCAGAAAACTTGGAATCTGTGCATGCATGCGTGTGCAAGTGCATTTGAAGGTAAGAGCCTCAGCTCGGTCTCTTCCTTGATAACCTCCAGCTTCTGTTTTTGAGAGTCTCTCTCTGAGTCTGGAGGTCTTTGCCTGACTGGGGTAGCTGGCCCTAAGCTCCAGGGTCTGTCTCCCCTGCTGGGATCACAGACATGGGTGCTGGGCATACAAACTCAGATGTATGTTTTGTTCAGCAGGCACTTTCCCCACTGAGCCAGCTAGCATGCCTTTGGTTTGTTTTTTTAATACAAACTGATTTTTTTTTATCCCCTGAAAGACAAAGTTTATTAAATGGAATGCTGGTGCCTGGTGGTTGAACTCTGCAGCGGGGGAAGTAGTGATTCAGCCCGGTGGATTTCTGGTGTCATCTTTACACTCCCAGAGGCTGGCAGCAGGCAGGTTGGGCCCTGGCGCCCTGCTGGGCTGGGAGAACTGCTCTCTGGGGTCCCTTGGGTAAGTTCAGACACTCTGCTACTTTATATAATTGCAGTCCCCCTTTCCCCCACCCATGGGATGAAGACCCTGGAGTGTGAAATTAACACATCAAGTGAATTTGATATTGCAGTAGCCTTGGGCTGATTTTTTGCAAATTAAATTTTGCAGAAATTAGCGTCAGCCTTGCAAAGGCAGCATTAATTTAGTGGTGTGACACTGAACTGTTTCCTTGCACTCTACCCAAAGCGGTGAAGGCGGTTTCATGCTAGGATGATGAAGGACCCTGGCTGGGTAAATCTTCTGTTTTGTTTAAAAAAAAAAAAAATTCCATTGGCTGAAAAGCATTGCCCAAGTGAAACTCCACCCGCACTGCGCATATTTCACATGGACGTGGACGTAAAGTCTGGGGAGGTGCGTAGAGTTCACAGTGGAGTGTCACCTGGCTGTGCGGTGGCTTTAGGACTGGACTACCTACTCCTTCCTGCCTGGATGCCAACACCTTCTCTCGGCCCATGCCCTCCATCTATGTCCCAAGTCCTTGTCTTGTGTGTTTGTACATGTACACGTGTGTGTGTGGAAGCCAGAGATCAACCTTGGGTTTCTCACTATCCAACATTCTTAAAATTATTTATGTGTTTAGATGTTTGCTTATGTACTATACCAGGTGCCTGCAGAGACCAGGGGAGGGTGTTGGGTACCCCAAAACTGGAACTCCAGGTGGTTCTGAGATGCGTGTTTTGGGTGGTCTTAACTGCTCAGTCATCTCTCCTGCTCATCCTGTTGTTTTTTAAGGTCTCTCTTGCCTAGAGACTGCCATCTTAGGCTAGCTGGCCAGTGGGCCCCAGGCATCCAGCTGCCTCTGCCTCGCCAGGAGTTAACAGGTGAGCAGTACAGCTGTGGGGAGCGCCTGGACTTAGGGTGCCGAGGATCTGAGTACAGGTCTACACACTCCAGTGACAGGTACCCTAAGACTGAGCTGTCTCCCCAGCCCCGTGCACCCTCCTCGGTCATCAGCTGTACCCCTGCAGGCTGGAGGCGGCTGTTGTTTTCTGTGTGGATCCCAGTGTTTATCGTCTGGGGTCCTGAGGTGGGGAGTGGGCAGGGTCCCCTGTAGGAGCCTTCCCAGGCAGGCTGTTTGCACAGCATGGCTGAGGGCCACACTACCAGGGCAGCAGCTGCTGCCTTGTTTGGGCTTCCCCTCTGTGCCAGCCTGCCCTGTTGATGTGGAGAGCCTTCCCACAGGGTCCATGTAGAGAGCCCTGGTCAGGGCATCACTGTGGTCAGGCAGGCCCCAGGGGACGTTCTCCCTCATGAAGACTTCCGGCAGCCATTCATGAGCTGCCTTTTGTGTCAGGCGGGTAAGAAGATGCAGCCAGGAGCCTCATTCTCAGGTTTCTTAGTCCTTGCTTCTCTGTGGCAGATGGGCGCGTTCTTGGTAACGGTCACGCGGGTGAGGCAAAGGGAGGCCATGTGGCATCCCCAGAGGGAGTATTTGTGGAGAACAGGAACCTCCCTGGAGGCCAGATGTACTTATGAGGGTGTGAGAGGGAGCCAGCCCCATAGTGAGAATGAGTGGTGGGGCTTAGGCCGTGCTGGGTCTGGGAGAGGGTTACTTTTCGGAAACTATGACCAAAGATGCCTGAGACAAGCCGCTTATGGAGAAAGAGCTTTTCTTGGCTTGTGGGTTTGGGGGTTCAGCTTTTCATCACCTGGCCTCGTGAGCCTGGGCCAGATATCATGGTGGCCAGAATATGTGGTACAGGGACGTGTCCTCACCTGATGGTGGACAGGAGCTACACACCCTGGTGACCTGCCCTCCTGTTAGGGTTCACTTGAAGTTTCCAGAATGTCCTGTTACCCCAGAAGCTGGGGACCAGGTGTTTAACATCTGGACATGAGGGCATCTTAAGCCATTTCAAACCCTGTCTTCAGGAGCGGCTCAGAGCTGGCGTGCCATCGGGCTGCAGATCTCAGATGGCCGGGGTCCGTCTGCGGTGCGCCCCTGCACCCTGAGCCCTGATGACACCCTCTGCTGCATTTCTCCTCAGGACCCAGGCCTCTTGAGGGCACTTGCTGTAGCTCTTTAGATAGCACATTTGTCTTGGTTAGGGTTTTCACTGCTGCGACAAAACACTATGGACCAAGGCAAGTTGAGCAGGAACAGGCTTATCTGGCTTTCACGTCTGGCATCCCAGGCCATTGCTGGAAGCTAAAGCAGGATGCTGCAGGCAGGAGCTGGCGCAGACGCCATGGAGGGTGCTGCTCAGTGGCTTGCTCCTGGTGACTTGCTCGGCCTGCCTTCTTATACTCCCAGGACCACCAGCCTGGGCGTGGCACCGCCCACAGTGGGCTAAGCCCACCTATGTCACTAAGAAAATGCCCAGGCTTGACTCCAGCCTGATCTGATGGAGCAGTTTCTGGATTGAGGCTCTCTCCTGACATGGCTCTAGCCTGTGTCAAGTTGATGTAAAACCAGCCAGCACAGCGTTCTCGCTGCTTTGACCATTCCCCAGGATCCGTGCTCCCTGTGAGAGCTGAGCCTGGTGCTGCTGGAACCATCTACACCCTTCTGTGACTGGTCAGTCAGTACTTGGGGTGCCCTTTAGCTCGCTGGGTGTCAGCTTGCTGCGTCATGCCTTGTGCTGCATACATCTTTCCTCCTCTCCTGTGATGGAGATGAGTCAGTCATGGGTGCTTTAGTCAGGAAGGACTTGATATGAGGGAGTTTTCTATGTCCAAGGGTTCTTTCCTTGACATTTCTGAAAGTAGATCTCTCTCTCTCTCTCCTCCTCCTCCTCTCTCTCCTCCCTCTCCTCTCTCCCCTCTCCTCTCCTCCTCTCCTCCTCTCTCCTCTCTCTCTCTCTCTCTCCGCTCCCTCTCGTCTCTCGCTCTCGTCTCCTCTCTCTCTCTCTCGTGTGTGTGTGTGTGTGTGTGTGTGTGTGTGTGTGTGTGTGTGTGTGTGTGTAAGACTCAGACACTACTTAGCCCAGCTTGGCCTTGAACTTGTGAATCCCTTAGCCTCCTGATTGCTGGGATTTCAGATGTGCATTGTCATGTTTAACTCGGGATGTGCTGTATTTGAGCTGTGTCCTTTGTACAGGGCTGGGTAATGCCTGCTGAGACCCCGCACACAGCAGGACATTTTGGGGTGTTCTGATCCATTAGAGTCTGCTGTCTGCTGTCAGTACATCTAAGGCAACCAGAAAGGAGGTGTGAGCCTTCAGAGCTGAGCTCGCCCGCTGCAGACAGTGCGGTGCTGAGGGTGGAGGAACCTGAGGTCGTCTTCTGTCACATGAGGGAGTCATGTAGCTACACAATACAACTACCTTGCTGCCTCTTCTCACACTGCTCTTTGAGGTCCCGCTGTCGTCTTTGTACAGGGAGAGCGGCTTCATGTACGGAGCCCACATGTTCCTTCAGGGTTGGGGTTACAACTGACGTCAGGTGAAAGCTTCCTCGAGAACTGAATTATAGCCTGACATTTGGAAAGAGCCTCTGGATTTGGGCACAGCGTTTATTTCATGAGTAGTTCTAAAGGAGAAAGGTAGACCAGTAATAGAAAGGGATATGCCAGGCTTTGCTGTGTAGGCACAGCGCGGAGTGTATTCTGTATTCTGTATTCTGTGCTCCAGTTTGACTCTGTTGCTGTGAGTGAGAACACCTTGAGGAAAGATGGTGCCATCAGCACACCTCACATCCATCTTTGGAAGAAGTCCGGGCACTTGGAGGCAGCCCTGCCTGCTACTCGGTGCTGTGTTCCCTCTAACCAGAAAGCTCACTTTATAGCTGAGAAGCACAGCAAAAACCAGACGCCGTGACACAGCACTGCACGCCGGCCGACAGGCCAGTGTTTAGCAGGCTTTCTTACCCAGCACAGGACCGCTCACAGCGCATGCTGCTGCATACAGCGACTGGGCTGGACCCTCCCACGTCAATTCAAATCAAAACAGTCTCCACAGACTTGCCCATAGTCCAGCCTGATCTGAGCAAGTCCTCTCAGGTCGCTCTAGGCCTTGTCAGGTTGTCTGGTAAAGCCCACAAGGACAGTAAACAGACTCTTCTCTTAAACTTTTGTCATTGGAAATGGCCTTTTCTTTCTTTTTGGTTTTTCAAGACAGGGTTTCTCTGTGTATCCTTGGCTGTCCTGGACTCACTTTGTAGACCAGGCTGGCCTTGAACTCAAGCGATCCACCTGCCTCTGCCTCCCAAGTGCAGGGATTACAGGCGTGCGCCACCATGCCCTGCTTGGAAATGAACTTTCTTATTTTTATTTTAATAGAAAGTAATTGACCCTTTTTTAACCTGTTTGATAAATTAAACTATCAAATTCTGTGGAATGTCTAATCAACAGCTCCTACAGCTTCGAGGCCAGGACACACAGCACACAGGGCTGCTGCTGGCCCGCGGCTTTGGAGGAAGACATATGTCCTTGCGTGTGTGACAGTATTAGCTATGTGTGTTACAGAAATAGGCGGGGCTTCATTCTTGGGAAGATCCCCAGCACAGAAACAGACGGAGAAAACCTGAGCGCCGTCCTGAGCGGGAATAAAAACATCACTATTTTTAGGGGCGCAGAGTAGAAAGGCTTTGGTGACAGAGAGGCTACGAAAACAAGCTTGTTAAAAATAGGACCTTAAGTGTAAACATTGTGTGTCTTGGTTCCTCCAGCAGAGCCCCAGAAAGGAATCGTCCTTGGGGTCCTTGGGTGAGCACACCCCGGTTTGTAGTGGGTATCTTTGTGCAGCTGGGGTTCCCAGGGTCCTTAGCTACGGCTAACTCCCACATGTCTGCCCCGTTGTCTCGCTTTTGTGTCCCTCCCATAACTGCGTTCAAATGGCTGCCGTGGTCACTGACGCTCACAAGAGGGGCAGACAGGTGAAGATAGAAATTTAACCCAAATGTGTTCATCTCTGTTGTTAACTCTGGCCGGGAGGGCGGTGGCAGCTGAGGAAGGGAGTGGGTGCTGGCTGAAGCCGGGGCTCACAGCCTGTGCAGCTGTTTTCACCGACCTCGGGCCTCTGCCAGTTAGCTAACTGCCTTGTCAAAGCTTGAAGACGGATGTCTGACTGGGGGGACCGCACATTCGTGCAGGTGTTGGGATGCTCACCTGGGCTAAAGGATGGGTGTCGGTGTCCTCCTCTTATTCTCCACCTTCTTCCCTTGAGGCAGGGGCTCTCCCTGAGCCGCAGCTAGGCTAGCGAGCAGTGACCTCCAGCAATCTTCCTGTGACCCCATGATAGCGCCATGTTGCAGACGTGCACACACTGGTCTTTGTGTGTAGGAGCCAGGTCAGCATGCTTGTACGGTGAGTGCTGGTACCACCAAGGCATCTGTCCACCGCCCATCGTTTGTTGGTGTCTTACCATAATCTAACCTTCCCTCTGTCTGTCTGCCTGTCTCCACCCCGTTCATGGATGTGTATGTTAGTGAACACAGTGAACACAGGTCACTCGTCAGTGTTCCATCCACCTTGGTTCTTTATTCATTTATTTGGGGTTTTTGTTTTTGTCTTGAGAGACAGTCTCTCATTGGTCTGTACCTCCCCAGTCCTCTCATGTCTCTGTCTAGCATCAGGCTAACAAGCAAGGTGCTGCTACGCCTAGCTTTTTTTTTTTTTATTAAGATTTATTTATTTATTATTATGTATACAGTGTTCTGCCTGCATGTACCCCTGCAGGCCAGAAGGGAACACCAGATCTCATTATAGATGGTTGTGAGCCACCACATGATTGCTGGGAATTGAACTCAGGACCTTTGGGAGAGCAGCTGGTGCTCTTAACCTCTGAGCCCAGCTTTTTTATGTGGGTTCTTGGGGTCATTTTTAGGCCTTTGCAAGGTAAGCACAAGAGACTGAACATCTCCCTGGCACCATCTGAAACACTCTTGGATGCCTTGGTGCTTTTGAATGTCTTAAACAAATTACAAAGTTTGTAGAGAGCTTCTGTGTTAGGCCCCACACTGTGTCACCTTCCTTGTTAGAGGTCAGGCTGGCCTGGGTCTGCCGTCTGCACTATTTAGATGTTGGTTGAGTTGATGGAGATCTTGGTGATGCCTTTGGGATTGACAGGCTGCTGCTGTGGGCGTTGATTGTGACTACAACACCTCAGAAAGGCAGCATCAGCTGTTTTCCACTGCTGCTCTGAGCTGTCCTGGCTGACAGTCCCACTGCTGTCAGGTTGTTTCTTCTGCAAATGCAGGTGGCTGTGAGGCTCCTAAGGCCAGCAGTCCTGTTTGCTTAAGCTAGCTACTCTGTGGAATTTCTTTAGTTTGGAAAATATAGAAGAAGAAGAAGAAGAAGAAAAAAATACCCCAGACCCAAAGCGCTGTGATAAAGTCCGGCTCACGGGTGACTGAATAAGAATGTTCACAGTTAAAGCCTGAGAACAGTAAACAGCCTTCCTCCTGTGCCGGGTCTCAGTTTTTCCAGCTTCTGCAGACTAGCACTTTGCTTGCACTGCAGCGGAGTGAGTGCCGTCTGGTGAGCTGAGGACTGGCTCTGTTAGCGAGAAAGGACAGTAGCAGTGCTGATCTGCAGAGCAAGATGGTTCTGAACCCCTGGTCCATCAGCGTGGCCCTGTTCACGGATTCACCTAGCTGGTTCCCTATGCGCTTCCTCCTTCCAGAAGGCCTTCCTTCTGGCCTGTCATCTGTGATAGCAGGGATAGAGGGCATTCGAAGTGGAGACAGTGGGGAGTTCAAACCCACAGTGTTCCTGTAAACAGCTGGACGTGGTCACGGCTGGAGGGTGGAGACAGGAGGATCACCGGGTCTTGCTGGCTGCCAGGCTAGTTCCAAGTTTAGCAAGAGGCCTTTGTTTTAAGGGACTGGCTGGACAGAGATAGGCCAGGACACCTGCCATCCTCCTCCTGGTCTCGTGTGCACATGGATGCCTGCACCCTCCCGCGTGTGCCCACAGCACACACAGAAGACACATGTGATGAAGCAGAGTAAAGCTGATTGTGGCTTTGCATGTTCAAACTCCTAAGTTGGACCAGCAGGGGTTGGTTCAAAAGATTGAGTTTTTCTTCTTAAGTCCAGTTGTCTGTCCCCTAACGAGGCCTCTGCCTGCATGTAGGACCCTGCACTCAGCACTGGGTCCTCCAAGCAGCCTGTGAGACCTCCGCTCTCTCTCTAGGACCCCTTGGTCTCTGTGGAGGTGTGTGCCTCGTGCTCCCCCACCCCATCCCCCACCTCCCCTGCCCCTCTCCCCATTCCCTTCTCCCCTAGCCCCCCTCTACCTCACCCCACCCCTGTCCTATACTAACCCTACTTTACCTTCCTCTCTGGGTGATGTGCCACCGCCTCCTTACAGTTTGTCTGCCCGTCTATGTACAGGCACCGTCCTGCGCTTGGAATGTGGTCTTCCTCAGGTGACCAGCTAGCTGTTTCTCTTCCGGGACATTGCTGCAGTGTTGGCTTGCTTCCTGCCTGAGCAGGGGCTTAGTTCATGTTTGTTGTAAGAGTTAACGAATAGAATGTCTTTATTGAGCGAGTTCTTGTTTGTGTCTTGTGAGTCTTCACACTGTGGGAAGGTACCTGCCACACAATAGAGACATTTGGGTTCCAAGTTCATTGTGAATTGAGCAAAGGCTGCCAGGAGACAGGATGGGGGCGGGGCGGGGGCGCTGCTTGTTTGCAGTCTGGTGTCCCCAGGGGTGGGGGTGGGGCTCCTGTGCAGTGCGTGCTTACCCTCCTAGCCGAGCTCAGCTCCAGAACAGCTCTGTCTGCCTCACAGAAGTCATTAAAGCCGGGAGGCTCCATGATTACTGCACTAATATTCATTTGAGTATTTATTTTCCTTTTGCTCAAGTAATTACGCTGTAGCAAAGCTTGACTGTAAAAAGTGGATTATGTAATTACCTCTCTAGAAAATTGGCTTTTGACTTGCACTTGGGATTAGTGTCAGAGCAGACAGACTCTGCTGTGGGACGCATGTTGGGTCTTTCTGGCCCGTGTGTGTCTGGAGATCACCTCTGCACAGCATGGGGGCGGGTGCTGCATGGGTGCTGTGTTACCACGTGTGCTCCAAGTCGGGTCCAACCAATTACAAGAGTCAAATTAAAAGTGAAAAACAGGTGAATGAGATTTATTTTATGTGGCCACATTGGGAAGGGGGGCAAAGAGATCCAGCAAAACCCTCAAGTCAGACTTTGAGTTCCCAAAATGAGAATAAAGTCTTAAGTAGGGGCGGCGGAATACAGGAATGACCCCGCCCATGCTGGCCCACCACGGCCCCGCCCACACTGGCCTATTGTCCTCTGGGCTTCAGTTTGACCTGTAAGTTGGGCTGACAAGTATTAGGACTGAAATCGCTTTCTGGGAGACAAGCTCTTTGCTGGCTGGCAGTTTTTCTTTCTCCTAGAATGAGGTTCCTGGGGGAAATACCTGTTTCTTTGCAGCCCACTCTTTGAACAGCCTGATAGACTGAGAGAAACAAATGTTTCTTTAGAATTTTTCCATTTCTGCCTGCTGTGGGAAGACTGGCCTGGAGCTTCCATGGCATGTTCAACAGCCGTGCTGGATAGACAGACAGGTCAGGAACCTTCCATGCTGGACAGAGAGACAGGTCAGAAACCTTCCATTCTGGACAGACAGACAGGTCAGGAACCTTCCATGCTGGACAGACAGACAGGTCAGGAATCTTCCATGCTGGACGGAGAGACAGGTCAGGAACCTTCCATGCTGGACAGACAGACAGGTAAGAAATCTTCCATGCTGGACAGACAGACAGATCAGGAATCTTCCATGCTGGACAGACAGACATGCCAGGAACCTTCCATGCTGGACAGGTCCAGGGTTTTTTCTGGGTGGTCTTAGGGAGACAGAAGAGAGATTGCGAGGGCCGAGGACTGCAGGTGAGGACGCTCGGTGAGGTCACGACGGTTGGCTCACACTCTCTGAAGGGCAGGCGGCTTCAGTTACTTCTGCACAGGGTCTCATGTCACCCTGCTGTGTAGCTGAGGTTGGTCTTGAACTTCTGATCTTACTGTCACTGTTAACTGAGTGCTGGGACCACAGATGTGCACCCTATACCCAGCTTCCGTGATATGTTCTGAGAACTGGGTAGACGCAAATGGGTCTGTGTGTCTGCTTGTAGCACTGTGTTCTCTCTTCCCCAGAGTCATGGGACTCACAAAGGTTCTCACAGTGAAGGAGACAATACAGCAGGCTGAGCCAGCAGCCATGGAGTTGGGGACTCTGCAGCAGACAAAGCCTTAACGTCTAAATTATGGGATGGGCTAAAAGAAATTCACCCCCTCAAACATCCAGTAAGTCACAAAAGAACCACAGCCGCTTGTCACGAGGAGGAGTGTAGGTGACCACGAATAGTCAGCATCTCTACGGAGAGCATACCGTTACATAGAAACACAGCAGAAGAGGGCTAGAAGACAGCCCAGGTGTGGAGGCTTAGTCCTCATTCCAAAGGTTGTGTGGGGCCCTGGGGAGCCTCCCCCACCCCCCAGCTGCATCCTTCAAAGAAGGTAAAAGTCTTAACCCTGGGACCTTAAAGTAGTTCTAGGGTCTGAGCTCTTGAGCTTGGGCACATGTCTTGAGACAGGAGGCAGGAAGACAGAGACTACACTTGGTGCCTAATTTGCATTCTGGACCGTCAGCTCTGGCTCCAGCTCTTGAACAAGGCTCTGACTTATGACTGACTTGAGTGACGGAGAGGCAGCCAGTCTACGCTAGTCAGTGACGGGATGCGAGAAGCCATTCCCGCACACACGCTGTCTTCTGACATGTCTTCACACGCATGCCAGGTATACACACAAAAGAAACATGCAGGCATGTTCTAGAACCTAAGGGGGATGTGAAGCCAGCCTCCACACGGTGAGCACACGTATGCACGCATACTGAATGAAAAACAAAAACGGTTGCTTATCGGCAATGCCTCAGCTTCTCTGGGCTTGCAGGTGGGAGCTACACGCTGTCCCTGTCTGGATTCTTTCTTTAGACAGTTGTGTTTTATCAAGATAAAAAGCCACATGTTCCATTGTAGCAAGGAACACATTCAGGGACAGGGGAGAAGGCTCCAGCCTGGTTTGTGTGTGACTGTGGATGGATATTGTCTTCCGTGCGTTCTCCTGGGCTCATGGTACTGTGTGGCCACAGACTGTCCTTTGGGCAGTAGGGACACGTGGAGCGAGACAGACACTAGAGCGTAGCCTCTCGCAGCACAAGCGCCTAATATAGCTTCTTGCTGATTCTTGGACAGCTTGGCTGTTTCTCGGAGGCTGCGGAAACAGTAGGTGGTGAAGCCTGGCTCTTGTCATGTGCAGCTTCCAGTGTGTACAAACAAGGTGTGTTTCACTCACTGCACACAACCACACAGGGAGGGAGGGAGGGAGGAGGTCTGCAGTTTCCGTGAATGTTTTTGTCTTGAGACGAAGGCTCGTGCTCTTAGGCTGAGCAGCCTTGAATGGCCACTCATTGAGTGGTGACTGTGTGGACACTGGAGATGGGCTCCTGAAGGTTCCTTTCCTGTCAGTTCTCTCCTGTAACTTGTGACTCTCTTGGCAGAAAGATTGTTGCTTGTTACTTTTAAAGTAACATGATTACAGTTCGCACACACAGGGACACATAGCCAAGGGCTTCTGAAAACTATCTCTGCAGTTTTACAGTGGTGGTGAGGGCTGTCTCTTACGTCTGCTAACAGCCTGTTTTTTTTTTTTGTTTGTTTGTTTGTTTGTTTTTTGCTTTTTTAGGAATTACCATTTACTGTCTCAATAAATAAGCAAACAAAATAATACACGCAGGCAAAACAATCTAGGTTTTCCCCGGGAATCCTGAGAGATCCCGGGCCTGCAACCAGGGGACTACATCAAAAGGCCCGCGTTGCCAACAGCCTGTTTTTATGCACATGAGTACTTAGTAGCATGTATGTATGTGTACCACATGCGTGCGTTATCTGCTGAGGCCAGAGTAGGTGTTAGGCCTTCTGGAACTGGAGTGACAGACAGTTGTTAGTCACCCAAAGTGGGTTCTGGGAGCCACACACCCAGTCCTTTGTGAGAACAGTCTGTGCTCTGAGCCACCGAGCCACCCCTAGCCCGAAAGTTTTAATTTTATGGCTTGCTTTCTCTTATCCTGAGAGCTTTGATTAATGACACGTGCCATGTGAAGCTGGTGAGGGGAAATGTCCCTCAATACAGTGACCAAAGAGGTCCATAGAGCTGTGGTTTTGTCCTCAAAGCCACATTGTGTGCAAATTTCTGGGGTTCAGTCAGATTTCCTCTGGTTCGCCGTGTAGGGATCTTGTGGGTGCAATACTGTATGTTTAAAACAGTAGGGGAATTTTAGTGTCTTGGCTACCAGCATTGGGCTGCGTGGCTATCAGAGACTGCTGTTTGGGACATTTCACTGGCCACACTGAAAGAGTGCTGCTTTTAGGCAGTGATGGCTGATGGCTGTTTCCCTCGCCCTTGGGCTCCAATCCTTAGGGCACTGAGCCCCATCTTGTTATATGAGGACCTTGACTCTGACCCTGAAGCCGGAGCACCCACCCCCACCCCACCCAGAGGTGAGGCCCTTGCTCCAACTGCAGCGTGTCCTGGTCCTCAGAGAGCCATGCAGCCTCAGCGTTCATAGCCCTGACAGGTCACATCGTCATCTTATGTGACGTCGGGAAGGCTTTGTCTTCTAGACATCTTTCCAGGCATTTGACTTGTCGAAAACTGTGATTCTAGTTGGGTTTTTTTTTGGGGGGGGGGCATTTTGCCAATGAAGAACATTAAAATTCAGGATTCTGCCCGTGTCAGATTTCATACAAAAGACATTTTACAGTCAAACCCAGGAAACGTGGAAATAGAGATTTATAATGGAAATGCTGATTCAATTTGAGCCAAAGCCAGAGACATTTCATGAGGGAAAATTAGATTAAACAGTAGATGCTTAGAAAGACTTAAGATTGTGACAGCCTAAAAAAACCATATGCTATCCATGCTTCCCAGGCATTTGGTGCTTTCTGTGGCAGGCAGGAGGCAGCTCCTTGATGCTTGAGGCCTTTCTAAGCGCTCTTTTATCTGTCTTTGGACTCCTTGGACCCCAGACGTATGGTTTGGAGTCTGGTGATTCTTACACATTCCTGCGGGATCAAAACCCGATGTTGTGGGTGGAAGTCAGTCAGTCCTGTCACGTCGTGTTGTCTTTATGAGTTTAAAAGGCCATTTTAGATGGTGAGCTTGAGCTCCCAGTTAGGGCCGGAGCTCCAGGAGGACAGGCACGGGGAGGGGCTTCCTGCTGTGGTTGGACCCACACACCCTGAGGCTCTGCCCTGCCCTGAGACCCATCAAGGCTGTTCCAGAAGTGTGCCCTCCCATCCCAGGGCTGCCTGCCTGCTTCACTCTGTCTGAGGTCTCCTGGATACACAAGGATTTCTGATTTAGTTTGTTTGTTTGTTTTTCGAGACAGGATTTCTCTGTGTAGCCTTGGCCATCCTGGACTCACTTTGTAGACCAGGCTGGCCTCGAACTCACAGCGATCCGCCTGCCTCTGCCTCCTAAGTGCTGGGATTAAAGGCGTGTGCCACCATGCCCGGCAGGATTTCTGATTTTTTACAAGGCCCAATTTTCAGTCATTTTCCTTGGTTTGCAATGCTGCTGGTACCCTATCCAGGAAGCCACTGCAAAGTCTATGGTCATACTGCTAGCTTCCTTCTAGCTATTTTTCTTGCGTGTATTGGGTGTTAGGGTTAGTGTGTGTGTGTGTGTGTGTGTGTGTGTGTGTGTGTGTGTGTAGACCAGAGGTCAACATCACACATCTTTCTCAAATCAATCACTCCCCACCATAATGTTTAAGATAAGGTCTCTTGCTGTCCTGGCGTTCTCCCATTCCCTGTGGCTGGCCACTGTGCCAAGGCATCCTCTGTCTCCACATCCCCAGTTACAGCAGGTGTACAGGCATGTGCCACCAGGCATGCCTTTTATGCACGTGCTGGAGAGCCAGACTCAGGGCCCCACACTGGCATGACAAGCACTTTGCCACCATCTCCCCATTCTCTCCTTGTTGCTCTTCTGTGAGTTTTATAGGTTTTGAACTTTTTTTAAAAAAAAAATATTTATTTATTTATTATTGTATATGAGCATTTTATCTGCAGAAGGAGGCATCAGATCACACTATAGATGGTTGTGAGCCACCGTTTGGTTGCTGGGAATTGAACTCAGGACCTCTGGAAGAGCAGGCGGTGTTCTAAACCACTGAGCCATCTCTCCAGCCCCATGTTTTGAACTTTTATGTTTAATCTATTTTAATGAATTTTATACGTGCACTTAGGTAGGGTCCAATTTCACACTTTGCATATACACATCTAATTTCTTTTGTTAGAAATGTTTCCCCCACTGCCGGGCGTGGTGGCGCACGCCTTTAATCCCAGCACTCGGGAGGCAGAGGCAGGCGGATTGCTGTGAGTTCGAGGCCAGCCTGGTCTACAAAGTGAGTCTGGGACAGTCAAGGCTACACAGAGAAACCCTGTCTCAAAAAAAACCATTAAAAAAAAAAAAAAAAAAAAAAAAGAAATGTTTCCCCCACTGAATTCTTAGCATCCATATTTTTTATTTTATTTTATTTTTTAGCATCCATATTGAAAAAGATTTGACAGTGCACCTGAAGCACACTACAGTAAGGGGGGGGGGGTGTTTTACCTTGAGCCAACAGTGAACGGATCCATTGTGTATTTGCTGCTCAAATGACTTTTTTTTAATCACTTCAGTTGTGTGCAGAAGCAGGCGGAGCTAGCCTTCTCTCACTCTCTAGGTGAATGGATGGCGTCCTGGCTTACCCAGGGTACTTGATGCCCGCTGCTTAGTACCTGGGTTCAGTTCCAGGAGGGGAGGATTCGAGTCTTTCTGGGGCACTGAAGGCTCCGTGTGCCACTTCATGGGAAGTGTTTATGTTCCCTTCTTTTCCTCGGAGGCCCAGGTTAAAATCATGTGGAACTAACCTTAAGATTTGAGGCAACTTCTGAA
>NC_067162.1:49642917-49652917 GCF_903995435.1 Acomys russatus | reverse complement strand
GTACCGATAGTTAGATCAACTTTGCTACCACCCAGGCCCAGATCCAGGACTCTGAGTTGGCTCACCCCAACATCTACCCATCTATGAGCCTCTGGAGTGAGTGAAGGGCTGGTCCTGCAGATTCAAAGTGGCAGCATCTCCACAGTACAGGGCAACAATAGGACATCTAAGAGGAGTCCCAGTGAGGATCCAGAGAGAGCTTGAACCAGAGCAAGGTCTCACTGCAATGAACATTTGTAAGAAAAGCTATTTGGGCAAAAGGGTATAATGTGGGACACACCTCAGCTTCCACAGTGAGGTGTTTGTTTATTTGTTTTTTTTGGGGGAGAGGTTGCAAGGGTGGAGGGTAGATACAGAGGAACTGGGAGATGATCAGGATTGGAGTACATAATGTGAAACTCACGAAGAATCAATAAAAAGTTAAGAAACAAAACAAAAAGCTCTTTCCAGTTGATTCTAGGTTTTGCCCAGTTAAAACCAACCAGAACACACACACACACACACACACACACACACACACACACACACACACACACGGCAGGGGTGGAAGGACACATGCTCTATATTCACACAAAGGGTTAATATTCACTGTGAACTTGACAGGATCTAGAACCATCTAGGAGACGAGCCTCTAGGCATATCTGCGAGGGGATTTCTGCATTATGTTATCTGTTGGAAGACCGACCCTGAATGTGGGTGGCACCATCCAATGGGCTGGGTTTCTGGACTAAATAAAGAAGCTGGGAGTTGGTGGCGCAGGCTTTTAATCCCAGTGCTCGGGAGGCAGAGGCAGGTGGATCACTGTGAGTTTGAGGTCAGCCTGGTCTACAAAGTGAGTCCAGGACAGCCAGGGCTACACAGAGAAACCCTGTCTCGGAAAAAGAAAGAAAGAAAGAAAAAAGAAGTGAGCCCACATTCACCTGCCTCTGCTTCCTTCCAGACTGTGGATACAATGTGTCCAGCTGGCTCAAGATCCTGCTGCCATGCGTTCCTCACCAAGACAGACTCTCAGTCTCCCTTCCTTAAGTTGTTTTGCCAAGTAATTTGTGACAGCAACAAGAAAAGTAGCTAACACAACTATCATGGCCGCCATCTTCCCTAATGTAGCAATGACCTCCAGTAACCTTTTGGCAGGTGTTTCAAGTCCTCCGAAGGAACCTATGGGTTTGACACCCCCTTAATTTCACTGAAGGTGTCGGGGCATTGTGGGACAGGGTAGGACAGCTTCTTCCAGGACTGGACAAGAGTCATTGAGTATAACTTTGACCCTCACTCCATGCCCTCAACCCACACATACACTGCCACCATAGAGACGGCCACTGAATGGATGGGTCCACAGAGTTCCTTGTGTTTCGTGTTTAATGGGGAAAATCAATTCCAGGGGTGTCTGTTCTGCCAGGAATCATCTTGGGTGACGGCAGGAATTGATTCAAAATAAAATAAGTCGATGGCATCATAACCTGCCTGCCTCTCCCCAGGTTGGCATCCCAGCCCTCAGGTCCAGTGCTGTGTGTGTAAGTCCACTGCCTGCAATCAGCCTGAGCCAAACACGGCCCTGCGGCTGGCTCAGAGAAGACTCTTGGCTGAGCTCGGAGTTAGACAGGGAACTGCTCACGTGTGTCCCCAAGGCTTCCCCGTTGAAATATAACCCCCATTGGGAGGCAAGGGGAGTGGAAGTTTATTCTGACTACAGTGTTCAGAGTTGGGGCTCAGGGAGCAGCATAGTACAGGATGCCAGCCATTAGGGCAAAGCCTGTGATTGAATCCTGGGCTTCGTAAGACAGAGGAAACAACTGTACATGTTTCTCTCTTCCTGTGATATTCTGAGTCACCGTGGGACTCTGTCGGAGGAAGGTCATCACCAGTCGCAGCCCTTCGACCTTGTACATGAAGAATGAACTTTTCTTTATAACTTGGTCTGTGGTGTCATATTATTAGAAATAACAACAGAAATATAGACAGTCACAGGCTACAGTCCCTTCTCAAATATGGAACACTTGTGGGTAATTCAAATAATAGTTCATTTTTAACCCCAGAGGACCCTAAAATTGGTATGAGACAGGAAGCAGCCATCCATTTCTGCTTTGCATACCCTGCTCCCTTGGGCCACTTTGATGTCTATAATTAGTGTAAATGACCAGAAAAGTCAATTATGTTTATTCTTTAAGTGGAAGTTTGCAATTAAGACCGTGTGTGTGTATGTGTGTGTGTACAAGTACATGTGTGTTTATGTGTGTGTGTGTGTATTCATGTGTGTACAAGTGCATGTGTGTATGCGTGCATGTGGAGGCCAGTAGTTGACATCAGGTATCTTCCTCAATTGAGCTCTCTCTAAACCCCGAGCTCACTGGCTTGACTAAACCAGCTGACCAGCAAGCTGTAAGCCTCCACATGTCCAACCCTGAGGTCTGAGGTTTCAGATACGCACTGCCACACTTGCTGGAAGCCCAAACTTGGGTCTTTATTCTCTCATAGCAAGCACCTTACAGCCATCTCCCCAGGTCCCAAAGCCCTTGTTTGAAATAAGAAACAAGATATTCATAGTAGAACGTAGAATAACCGATCTCATTGGTCAGGGTATGAGTGCTTGGTCTCACAGATGTAACCATGGGATTTGTGGCGTAGAAGAGTGTGAGAAATGATCCAAGGTGAAGATTAACACGTTTACCTACACAGTCCACAGGACTTGGATATTCCAGTAGACGAGAAAAAGTCCATGAGGATTCAGATCGATCTGTGAATGAATAAAGTAAACCCACCGGCACCCCATATTCACTCATCCTTCTTCAGGCAAAAGGTAGCAAGTCAGCTCCAGATAGCATCTTGGCACCAGGGACCCCACAGTTGGCACATGGAGAAGTCAGGGCCCTGGGGTAGACAGAAGCCAGCGCCCAGAAAAAAGCCAACGCTGTGAGACGCACTTGCTCCATCTGTTTTACAGAGTTGCCTCGAGAAGGCACCAGCTGTCTGATCTTGGCGGCACCTAAAACGCAATGACATCAGAAAGCAGCCAGGCCTAAACTGTGCTGCTTTCATCCAAGTCACATCCAGTCTTGTCCTCCTGTTCTGGTGGCTTTTGGAGTCGAGCACATAAAGTAAAACCACTTTGTAGAGCTCAGCCAAGGGGAACAGGTTATATAAGAAGCTTGCAGTTGTCGGGAACCCAACCTCACACAAGCTGATCCAGCTGTGTGACTTAGGGCTTGCGAGGGAAGAGCAAGAAAAAGCCACTCCGCTGGGTGTGGTGGCACACGTCTTTAATCCCAGCACTTGGGAGGCAGAGGCAGGCAGATCATTGTGAGTTCGAGGCCAGCCTGGTCTACAAAGCAAGTCTAGGACAGAGAAACCTTGTCTCGAAAAACCAATAAATAAAAAGATAAATAAAAAAATAAATAAAAATATAAAAATAAAGAAAAGCCGCTCCATTTGTGCATAAGGTTCTTTCTTTTTTCTCTTGTTTTGAGACTAATGTAGCCCAGGCTGGCCCAGAACTCTCTATGTAGCTAAGGATGACCGTGAACTCCTGATTTTCCTGCCTCCACTTCCAGAGCACTGGGGTAATAGGCACGCTTAACTGAGACTCAAGCCCAGGCTTCCTGCATGCAAGCCAGGACTCTCCCAAATGAGCTATATCCTTAACCACTAAGTTTCATCTTTTGTTTTTAAACCCCAAACTCGGACACTTTCTTTGTGGAAATTATTCCCTTAACAATTGCCTCACCTGGAACTCAAATTATTTTAAAGACTTATTTACTTATTTATTATATATACAGTGCTCTGCCTGCATGTACACCTGCACACCAGAAGAGGGCACCAGATCTCATTATAGATGGCTGTGAGCCACCATGTGGTTGCTGGGAATTGAACTGAGGACCTCTGGAAGAACAGCCAGTGCTCTTAACCCCTGAGCCATCTCTCCACTGCACTTGGAAACTTAAACCCATGGAAACTATCCAAAATTTTGACAATGAGCCATTTGCGAATGGTAAAGAACTTTGCCAATTGGGCCTCCCACACTCCATAATCCTCTCTAGAAGCATCTTCACAGATGCACCCAGTGTTCATCATGAATATCCTGGGTGCTAAGATCAAGCTGACAATACAAATTAACCGCCCCACATGCCTTCACCTTCCACCATGGACGATACAGCAAGAAGCTCCACCAGGTACCAACCCCTCAATCTTGGACTTTTCAGCATCTGGTATGGCGGAAATGAACCACTCCTTTTATACAATGTTCATCATGAGGCAGCTTGGGATGAAGTCTGTGGCCGTCTCTAAGATACCCATGTCCCCACTGGGCTGCTTTACGCCGGCAGCACGAGGCCCACGTCCACCCCACAGGCCCAGACAGTTGCTAACTACCACAGGGGCACTGTGAGTGCTCCCTCTCCACTACCCTTTCCATCAGTCTTGTCATCTCGGTAGCTCACAGTGCTAAAAATATAAACTATGATTCAGCTTTCCAAACTTCTGTGGTCCTGTCATACCACCAGCGGCCGGACACTGGAAGGGCAAGGTGGGAGGCTAATTAACCTGCCCCACGGACACACATGCTCATCAGATGTTTGCCTTTGGCCCCGGCAGAGACTCGGCAGCAGAGAGCCCAGCTGTCAGGTTTTCATATGTTTCAGGAGGAAAAGCTCTGAGGCAGCATTTCTCTCTTCATTCACAGGTAGTTTTATTAAAAATGTCTGCTACAGTCAGCCAGTATCAAACCGGTTTGATAACCAGGCCTTTATCACAAAATACTCATCAATGCTTGTTCCAGTCTGCCCACCCAGCCCAGGAAAGGTCAGAGGAGAAGGGAGGCCAAGGTCAGAGGGCACCTCCTTCCATCCACACATTCTGGGCTTAGTAACACCGTCTCTGTTCTGGACGGAGTCCTTGCTGAACCCCACGCTGGAATCATGTTGCCATGTTAGGTCACATGAAACCCAAGCATGCTGGGGAGTGCCCACACTGAGGAGAAAGAGGAGACAAGAGCATCCCAGGGGTTGTCGGCCAACCTGATTGAATTTGATAACTCAAAGTTCAATGAAAAACCATGTCTCCCAAAAAAGAGTGAGGGCCTGGCCTGGCACTTGATCCCAGCCCTTGAGAGGCAGGGATCTCTGTGAGTTCAAGCCCAGCCTGGTCTATACAGATCAGCCAGGGACATACAAATTAATTATTTTTTATTAATTGCCTCAAAATTAATTCATTTAAAAAGTAAATATTGATCAAGGAAGACACCTGATGTTGACCTTAGCCCTATATACACAAACTCACACACACACACACAGGGTTTCATTGTGCAAGGTGTTTTACAGAGCAGCATTACCAGGCTGCAGACCCTTCCCTTCAGCTCCGCCATCAGCTTGACAAGGTGCCACTGGACACAGGAGGGCAGATCCGCTGCTCCAGCTGTTGCTGGAGGCCGGAACTCAAGCACAGCCACCCCTCCTTGCAGACCAGGGACTTACATTTCACACTTTGGGCAAGCACCTGGCTGTCTGTCCCTCACCCAGCTGACACTGTTGTCACAACATCCTAAGTTTCCCCCATAGGAAGAGTCCCTTACCTGCACCCCCTTTCTCTGAGAAGAAGGGGGAGTGGAGGGAGGGGCCATGAGGGCTAGATGGGGGGCGCCTGGGATGCCATCTCAGATGCGCCTGAGGAATCCTGGAACCTTCGAGCAGCAGGGCCATGCCTGCCCTGCACCCTGCCACTGTCCTATCTCAGCTTCACCGGCTGCATGAGGTCAGAGAGAGGAAGTGGAGTGCTGCGGGAACACTCCGTGTACCTCAAGGCTCCTGGTGCCCACTGACTCTCTGCTTATTGTATCCACTGAGCCTCTCCCTGGCTCGGGTCAGGCCTTCCTCAGCACCAACCAGGCCTCTTGCACACCTCTGCCCACTCCTACCCCCACCCTGGGACTCAGGTTCTGCTCAAGTTACACGGCTGAGCCTACTGACAGCTACAGTCTCCTGCGCTGGCCACAGGATCCCTATTGGGCCTCAGGACCCCGGTGCCCCAGACGGTCTCTCTGTTGCCCACTCTCCTCAATCACAACATAAGGTCTTCAGCAAGACCCTGGGCTTCCCCTAGCACCAAGTGTGTAAATGAACAACTGAGTGAGTGAGTCAGTCAGTGAGTCAGTGAGTGAGTGAGAGAGTCAGTGAGTCAGTGAGTGAGTCAGTGAATGAGTGAGAGAGTCAGTGAGTCAGTGAGTGAGTCAGTGAATGAGTGAGTGAGTCAGTGAGTCAGTGAGTTGGTGAGTGAGTCAGTGAGTGAGTCAGTGAGTGAGTCAGTGAGTCAGTGAGTCAGTGAGTGAGTGAGTCAGTGAGTGAGTGAGTGAGTGAGTTGGTGAGTGAGTCAATGAGTGAGTCAGTGAGTGAGTCAGTGAGTGAGTGAGTGAGTGAGTTGGTGAGTGAGTCAGTGAGTGAGTCAGTGAGTCAGTGAGTGAGTGAGTGAGTCAGTGAGTGAGTCAGTGAGTGAGTCAGTGAGTGAGTCAGTGAGTCAGTGAGTCAGTGAGTGACTGAGTACATGTATAGTGCGCCAGGCTGGGCATCACTTTTCTTGCGAATTCTTCTTGATTCTAGGTCTTAATTTGCAACAACAATCTCCTTCTCACATTGGCTCCTCCCTGCCCACAGCATCCCAGGAGCTGTGCACAAAACTGTGGGTACTTGTTCCTGTGACACACACCACACACTCTCCTCTCTCTCTCTCTGTCTCTCTCTCTGTCTCTGTCTCTCTCTCTTCTCCCTTTCCTTCCCTCATTCCCTTCCTCCCTCCCTCTCCCTTCCTTACTCCCGCCCCTCCCTCTTTCTTACTCTCTGTCCTGTTTCTCCCTAGGATGGTGTCAAGAGACCGTAAGACTAAGCCCTCTGAGGTGCAGGAAGCAGGCCACGCAGCATGTAAAAGAAGAATCTTCTTTCAGTGGTGGGAAGACCAGGAGCTTAAGGTCACCCTTGGCGACAGAGTGAGTCCAAAGCCAGCCTGGGCTACATGAAACTCTCTCCCAAACAATACTCTGACTTACTCATTAATATTAACTTTTTAAGAGAAAATGTTAGTTCTCTATCATATAAGGTAAATATCATAGAAATGATATATGCTACCACTAAGTAAAGCACAATAGTGTTATAATTATTTTTTTTTTCAATTTTAATTAACTACCGTAATGAAAACGCCCCCATGAGAAACCCAGATTCAGGATGGCATAGGGTCATCAGTCAGGCATCACGCTGCCTCATGCCCTGATTTCAGAACTGGTCTCTGCCTCCCTACATCTCCCTGACTAATTATATTGTGTAAAAAACCGACCAGTGATGTCCCTTTCTGGTGCCGAATGAATGACAACTGCTAACTTTAAAAATGGGAAGGGGGGGGGGATGGAGAGAGAGAGAGAGAGACAGAAAGACAGAGACAGAGACAGAGACAGAGAGATCCTCTATGCAGCCTTTCTGAGGGGGACCGTGACAACAACTGACTGTCAGCAAATCCATCTGGGGCACGAGCCCTTGCAAGCACACACAAGGTGACCACTAAAAGCCACTGTGCCCCCAAGAGCTCCTCCTACCCGACCATCGCCCAAAGCCTTAGGGCTGCTTCTCTCAGCACTGTCCCCACAGGTCCGCACGTAAAGGCCTCATCCCTGGGGTGCTGTTGGGAGGTGGGAGAACTTTGGGGAGCCTAATGGCTGGCCTTTAGGTCATTGGTGGTGTGCCCTTCAAGGTGATTGTGGGACCTTGGTCTCTTGAGTGTCTCCCCGCCTCTTGGCTCCCAGAGTGAGCCCGGTTCTCACATGCGTCTCTGCCGCCGTGTGCTTGCTGTTCACAGGCTGCACCAGTTGGATGCCCACACTTGAACTTGGAACTAGAGAATCGTGACAAAAGCAAGTCTGTGGTGCTTTAAGTTGACCGTGTCCGGTGTGACATGCCAGGTTTTCAAAGCTGACCGATACAGACCACAGCTATGGCAGCAGCCATAGCTCTAACTGTATTGGTTACCTTCATGTCATGGAGAGATACCTGGCATGAAAAACTTCAAGGAGTGGCTGGAGAGATGGCTCAGCTGTTGCGAGCACCCATTGCTCTTCAGAGGATCTGGGTTCCATTCCCAGTACCCACAGCATGGCCCAGAACCGTCCGTAGTCCCTGTTCCAGGGGACTCAGTACCTAGGTCCGCTCTCCACAGGCCTCCAGCCTGCACACGGCACACACAGGTACATACGTACTGATAAAGCACCCACACATAAAATAAGATGAGTCAATCTAATAAAATGTTTAAACCTCAAGGAGGAAATGTTCATTTGGGCTCATGGACTCCGGAGAGTTTGATCTGTGCATGACTCACGGCAGTAGGACCATGCTGAGCTAAAGCTGTGTCTGGTGCCCTCTTGCTGCCCAAGGCGCTGTGATAACTTCAGTTAAATGTGTCTGGCACTGGCACTCTGGTCTTCCTCCATCCATAGAGTTCAGAGAAACACTGTTACCTGGCTCCTCACAGCTGCCAGCCACACAGGGGCTTTCTTATTGTGCTGGCCTCCCCCTAGTGTGTCCCCTGGAGCTCTTAGTTTTCTCCCTACTGATCACTGTGTGATGCTGTGCTGAGTTCACTGCCCAGCTGATGCGTGGATGCCCCTTCCAGGTCACTCAGGGATTCCTGCCTCTGTGGTCCTTCTGTGCAGACTTTGAGAAGCACAGATGCTAACCGCCCGAGGACTGCCAGAATGTTCCCTAGTCTCCTGAGTCCTCACTAACTCTGTGAGATCAAAGGCTTTTCTTCTCCAGATCTCCTTAAATGGTCATTCCACACAGGAGTGCTTGTCAGAACTTGACAAAGGAATGGTACTTTGTGAGATAAGTGTTGGGGATGGCGCCCCTTCCGCAGGCACACATGCAGGGAGTTAAGCTCGCCTCATTGGTGTGTGTGTGTGTATGTCTATGTGTGTCTGAGTGTCCGAATGTCTGTGTGTGTGTTTGTATCTGTTGTGTGTGTCTGTGTGTGTATGGCTGTGTGCCTGTGTATCTCTGTGTCTGTGTATGTGTGTCTGTCTGTCTGTGTGTCTATGGAAGCCAAAGGACAGCCTCAGGAGTCGTTCCTCAGACACAATCCACCATCTCTTTTGAGATAGGGTAGCTCGTTGGCTAGGGACTCAACAACTTGGCTATACTGGTTCGCTATAAATTCCCAGAGATCCAAGTGCCTCTGTCTCTCCTGCACTGGGATCACAAGTTCTTTCTTTCTCCTTCCCCTTCTCCTTCCCTTCCCCCTCCCCTCCCCCTCTCACTACATGCTCCCCCCACCCTTTTACAGAGGTTTCACACTTGCACAGCAAGCTCTAAACCAACAGTGCAGTCTCCCAGCCCCTGGCCAGCCTTTTCCACATGGCTCTCTCTCCTATGGAAGAGGCCAAGGCTCCTGAGGTGAGCCACAGTGGGGCCTCACACAGGCGATGGGAAATCACATGCGTGAGATTATCTTACAGTGGGAAGTATTAAAACAGAAAGCTCGTGTCAAAGCCAATTTATTAAATAATTGCTTATCTTGGGGCACAAGGAACCTGTCTCTGAAACCTGCACTTATCTGGGAAGCCGGCTGCCTCCCCAGCAGTAGCTGTCAGGGGCAGAAGACGGGGGAGGGGGAGCCAGTCAAGAAGGGGTTGCTTCTCCTGCCATCCAAAGCATTGTCAAGACCCGGAGCCTGTCATCTGGGGTGCTTTAAAATAAGACTCTCTTAAAACACAAACAAAAGCAAAAACAAAACCACAAAGGGACCCGCAGGCAAACAGCAGCAGAGCTGAAAGTCTGGGGCAAAGAAAGAGAAAATAGACCTGCAAGTGCTGGAGCCTCCCTGAGAGAGACAGTGACCTGCCACAACCCTTCTGAAAAGAAGTTCTCTGTCCACAGCCTCCACACTGTGTGGAGTCTGCGAGAGGCTGGGTGGGGGGGGGGGGGTGGGAGGTGGGGGCGATGCTGAGGTCAAGAATGACGCTCAGTCGTATCAGCAG